>NW_013667625.1:52578-57713 GCF_000517525.1 Limulus polyphemus
CTATTCATCACCACCAACTCTTGGGCTACTCTTTTACCAACGAATAGTGGGATTGACCGTCACATTATAACGCCCCCACGGCTGAAAGAGCGAGCATTCGGTGGGACGGAGATTCGAACCAGCGACCCTCAGATTGCGAGTCGAGCGCTCTAGCCACCTGGCCATATTGTAAAAGAATTTATAAATAATTAAAAATGAAAATAATCTCATTTCAACTAAAAGAACTTCATCCATCATCGAGGCCTAACGAAACGCTAACATATTACCCCCCCTCTTACAATTATTTTAATCATTTCTGTAATTTCAGATAGTATAAGATAAGGGGAGGCCTGTCTGTTAATTACGATAATATAAATAAAAAATGATTTAATATTTGAGTAACACAGAAACTCTCAAGTAAGATGTTGCGTGAATGTCAAGCTATATAATCTTAAAACACAAACACTTGTTTGTCAAGTTGAATCAAATCTAAAGTTAGCATCAGTTTATGATTCAGGTGTTTTGTAAAAATCCATTAAGACCTCACCAACTTGTATCACTGTTTTTATAACGTGTTTAAGTTTTCTTTATCCTCGTAAAGGCTGTTTATTTCAGAATTCACCTCCTCCATAAATATCCGTAGAACATTCATTCAGTAACTTCAAAATCAAAGCCTCAAGTAATTTATTTGCTGTCGACACCTAAACCTTTTAGCTGACTTGAGAGAGAAACGTATACAGCGTACTGTTAATTTGAATTGATTAATCAGTTTCCAGTTGGAGCAGTCTTAGCTTAATTAAAATGATTAATAGAGCTGGTAAACCTTTCTCCGTATACTTTCTTCAAAGACTGAAGCATACATGACACTGGCCTTTTTTCATTTTCTTTTTTTTTATAGTTTTGCATATAATGTATTTAACAATCTTTTAAAAGCTGCCTTTACAAGTTGTTTTATTTGGTTCGTTTATATCGCGTGAAACAGAGATTTCATTACCTTAAAAAGCACGTAGTGTTGTGCCCCCCCAGTGGCACAGCGATATGTCTGTGGACTTATACCGCTAGAAACCGGATTTTAATACCCGTGGTGGGCAGAGCACAGATAGCCCTTTATGTAGCTTTATGTTTAGTAACAAACAACAACGTAGTGTTGTGAAATAATGGTTTCATCAAACATGTACATACTATTGCACGTGACCAAGGTGGCCACTAGTAGCTATTGTGTATAGATTTATTATCGTTCAACATAGAAAATCAACATTCTGTACAATGTTTTTGCTTTCAAACACGACTAGTATAGTACATACTGTCCGGGTTGTGGGGCCCTTGGTTCGAGACGTGATGCTGCTGACCCTTGGTTCGAGACGTGATGCTGCTGACCCTTTGTTCGAGACGCGATGCTGCTGACCCTTGGTTCGAGACGTGATGCTTTTGAATATACTCCTCTTTTTCAGCTATGGGTGTATTATAAAAGTAACAGTCCATCTCGTTACGTTGTTCGAAGAGCGAGACAAGGCCCTGGTGGTGGTGGGCTTGCCTTCCCTCTGGTCAGTAATTCAAAATTAGGGAAGCTAGCGAATCCTAAGTTCCAAAATGCTTTCGAAGTTACACACTATGCATCTTTATTTTTATTTTACACTGAACCTTTCACATGTTGTTCAAATCCATTTCGATAGTGGAAAACTTACTTATCGCATGTTCAAATTAGTAAATTTTCAACTTCTTAATAACTTGCATACTGCAGCTACAACACGATAAGAACGTATTCGTTATCATAAGGATTTTGTTATAATCCTGAATACAGTCGGTGAAAATAACAAAATAAAAACTCAGGTTTTTGTTAAATTTACAAATTTCATTACGTGCCTTTTATCATGAACTAACACGTAGCAAACTTACGAAACTGGTAATTCTAGATACTTTCATAATAACACTTTGGATCTGCTGAGGTACATATAAAAACTCATACTTACCTGAGAAATGCAGTTTCGAATTACGAGATCTTTATCAGTTCAAGTGGTTCAGTGACAAGCTTAAAGTTTCATGTGCGTTTAGATGTTGAACATTTATTGATCTAATCAAAAACTAAAGAAATCAAAAGCTAGTTAGTTTCTTTTTTTTTGTGAAACTAAATAAGGTTTGAAATATAGTAATTTAGATCTTGTAACTATAAGAAGAAACTGCACGTGTAAGAAGTACGTCCTCCAGTAAACAGTTGGTGTAGTTAAATAATTCTGTAATTTGATGTGTGTGTGTATTTTGTTTTTTAAATCGATATATTCTTTTTTGTCTCTCAAGTAACCGATATATAAAACGGAGAGGTTTTTATCTAACATTTTGAAGTATGCTTTGTGAGGTGCGGGTTGGCCATGTGGTAGAACTCTAGGTCTTGAAGTTGATTCGAATTCGTAGGATACCATAAAATAATCAATTAATTTTAAGTTTGGGGTAAGTTATAAGGTGACAGTTAATCCTTTAGCATAGATGGTAGGTGGTAAAGAGCTGCTGATTGGCTCTCTTCCCTCTGGTCAATAGTTCAAAATTAGGGAAGGCGACAGATAATCTTAGTAGTGTTGCCGTAAGCAAAGAAAAAACAAGCAGTATTTTTACCCTAAAATAAGGCTTACAGTACATTGGTACATCAATTTTTTTGGTCTTTACTATACGCGCAAAACAGTTTCTTGAAATGGGAAATTACAAAATGATGGTTACACGAAGAAAACAATTTAAAAAAGGAAGCTTATTAATTCTTTCACTACCACGCTCATAGATAAAAAGTTTCCTAGTGCCAGGTTTATTTTTAGATACGCATTAAAAAAAATAATATTTTATTACATATCCTGAACTTGAAACTAATAAACTCTGGGAAGTTTGAAGGGAAATACTCTTTCTTCATGTTTAGTGCGAAACTCCAAACTTTCATTGCAGTGATCTCGAGTCTTGAAGAGGAGGTACGTGATTGCCTAAGGAGACGTATCTTGAAAGATGGTCTAAAGCATTAGGCTTTGGTTATCAGCTTTTCTTACTACTTAGTTTATTACCATACATATTGATGTTGATAATGAGCAATAAAGGCGAGTCTTCAACTATTTAAGAAGACATTTGTATTAATAAAATCAACTGTGATCAATGGACTGTACTTTCAGCATATTTTACGATCAATTTCGTTGACACAACTTATGGAATGGACTGTACTCTCAGCATATTTTACGATCAATTTCGTTGAGAGTACAGTCCATTCCATAAGTTGTGTCAGCGAAATTGATCGTAAAATATGCTGAGAGTACAGTCCATTCCATAAGTTGTGTCAGCGAAATTGATCGTAAAATATGCTGAGAGTACAGTCCATTCCATAAGTTGTGTCATAAGTTGTGCCAGCGAAATTGATCGTAAAATCTGCTGGAATGGACTGTACTCTCAGCAGATTTTACGAACAATTTCGCTGACACAACTTATGGAATGGACTGTACTCTCAACAGATTTTACGATCGATGCGGACTCATTTTGAAGAGGGGGTGATGCCTTATGACTTCAAACTGGTTTTTACACACGTCCCCTGCGGTGGCACACACGCCCTTCAGGATAAATTGCGTTTCATAGAAACTTCATAATGCTGTGGGTTAACTTTTCTTTTTTTCCACTTCGACCTCGAGATCTGTGTAAAAAGAAGTTTGAGGTACTTCACCGCTAGGAGCCGCTGTCAGAGTGCATCGATCCCTTTACGTTCAAAAACAATATTAATTTTGAATTATGTCAATCATTTAAACAATTGCGAAACTCGATGATATATGTTTTCTTATGAACTACTGTGGTATTCAGGCTTACTAATAACCGATATGTAAGTCCTAAAATATCTGCAAAAGGTAGATTCCGAAAATGTCATATAGAGGATAAAGCAAACACGGACATCAAAGTAAAGAAACGCACTCATAAGTGAATACAAGTTATAAAAAGACTATCCGCGGTAATTGTGTAAGTCTTAACATTTACTGGCTGGTTTACTGCTTTCCTTTGACTCTTACTGGCTTCTAGAGTGAGAGGCTTTCTGTACACGTTCACACAGGAAAAGATAATTCTATATATGTTCACACAGGGAAAGGATGCATATAAATCTGAATTACTGCCCAAATGCAGAGAAAAAAACCTATAAAATAACTCAGCGCTTCATACATCACTGATTATTCCGAATAATATTTAGAAGAAGAAAAGCACCTAACTCATATTAATTTGTACAAGAATCTGCGCCAACCTTTGAAATGGAAGCTCGCCTCCTCACTTGAAAGACTGATTTTAAAATTGTATGAATTTCTGTAATCAATTCAGTTCTATCAATTCTAGTAATAGTCAATGCCCTCTCTTTAGGAGGTATTACAAGGTAGGGATCACTTCGGATATTCTAGGTATTACAAGGTAGGGATCACTTCGGATATTCTAGGTATTACAAAATAGGGATCACTTCGGATATTCTAGGTATTACAAGGTAGGGATCACTTCGGATATTCTAGGTATTACAAGGTAGGGATCACTTCGGATATTCTAGGTATTACAAAGTAGGGATCACTTCGGATATTCTAGGTATTACAAGGTAGGGATCACTTCGGATATTCTGAGAAATATATCTTTTATTGCTTATATTTCCATTTTTAATCATTCAGATAGAAGGAGTACCTAATTTTCAACTGAGCTTTTTCTCAGTTATAGTAGCGGTATGTCTGCGGACTTACAATGCTAGAAACCAGGTGGTGGACAGAGCACAGATAGCCCAATGTGTAGCTTTGTGCTTACACTCCAAACAAACAAACAGTTAAAGTTACCCGTAAAGTTTTATTCTAATTTTTAGTTGTTATAATAACAAAATTAAAAGCAACGAAAATGTTACTTTTCTTCGCCTTTAAGAGATAATTACAAAAAATGTCCCAAACAATAACACAAGTATTTTTTTATTTTGAGGCAATTGACTAGCCTGATAAACTAATGCTAATTCCATGTCAATAATTCTGACACATCGCTAGTTTCACAACCTCTGATTTGAGCAGCATATACCATTATATACATAACACGGTTATTTAGTAGATTTCATGGTTCGCAAAAATCGGTCTCCGCAGTTCGTTCCATGGGTGCACTATAAGAGTGACAGTCAATTCTTACTTTTCGGTCAG
>NW_013667625.1:58713-71089 GCF_000517525.1 Limulus polyphemus
GAAGGCAGCTAGTCATCACCACCCACCGCCAACGCTTGGGCTAGTCTTTTACCAACGAATAGTGGGATTGACCGTCACATTATAACGCCCCCACGGCTGAAAGGATGAGCATGTTTGGTGTGACGGGGACTCGAACCCGCGACCCGCAGATTGAGAGTCGAGCGCCCTAACCACCTGGCCCGGTCAGAGAAGAGTTGGTGGTAAGTATTTTTAACTAGCTGCCTTCTTTCTAATCTATAAACTCAAGATTGGTGGCGACTATGCGCAGACAGCCTTATGTAGCCTTGCGCGAAAATTATTAAAAAAAAACATAAATACTTGTTTGATCGACTGGGAAACCCTTACGGTAAGTGCGATTGTCGCGTATGAAAAGTGGTCACGTATTACTTAAACTTAAACCCTTTAGGTGACTCAGTGAGAAACCTGAAAGCTTATATAGAAATAAAACTCGAGGTTCGATACCTGTGATGAGAACAGCACAGACAGTTCACTAGTTAATTTCGGCTTTGCGCTAAACAAGTGGTCATGTATAATTTTCTATTACTTAATTTTAAGCTAAGTGGTAAGCTAAACTAAGTGGGAAGATTCTAGTTACGATCCCTGTGATTGGCACATCACAGCTATTCTACTGCAACTTTGTGCTTAACGGGTGGTCATGTGTAATTTTGTATTACCTTAACGTAATCACCCTTCTCCAAATGTCTCGATGGAAAGTCTGCAGGCTTACGACCCTAAAATTTGGGTTTCGATACCCGTGAAAGACAGAGCACAGACAATGTATTATTTAGCAGTATGTTTAACAGCAACCAAACTAAAGCTTCCCCAAGTGGCTCACTGATAAGTCCGAGGGCGTATAATGCCAAATTTCGGGTTCACATCGCATCTTTTTGCAAAACAACGAAGAAACAAGCATAAACATAAACATCAATTTAATTAAGTTGCTGAAATCAGAGAGTGTGTTTAGAAGGTAACTTGCATCTCGCTAAAACTTTTCGATCACCTAAACGAAACAACAATCACTCTTGATTATTCAAGATATTTACTTTCAGTTAGTTTTGTTTTCGCTGTGCTGCTTCTTCCTAACCAAACATAGTTCAGTTTGATACTCAGTACAGTGCTGAATGCTATGCTGTGCATTTCAAACGCCTATTAAACTAGAATTAGCCAAAATTGCTATGAGGAATTACCGAGTTCAGGAACAGTGACACGCGCGCTAGAGCATATATATCAAACCATGTATGCAGCTAGCTATTCGGAAGACACGCTGCAGGCTTCCTCGCTCTTCTGTTACACCCTGGTGGCAATCAATAACAGTAAGCTTTGCCAAACACAGAGTACAACCTCTTGCTGCATAAGAATGATGATTTACTTATTATATGACTTCTCAAAAAGGCTTAGTACTTACCAGACCCTGGGGAGACAGGCCATACATCAGAGACATAAATTCACGAGCATTGATTTTCAGTAAACTTATAGTTATGCAACATAACGATACTCTTACAACTCTCAAACGTGTGAAGGGCTGAAGTTTCTTCAAAGAAAAACACTATGCTGTAAATTTTTATATGTAAAATTTCCTGGAAATTTTATTCAACTAATCTTCGTTCACACAGTGTGAACTCTTGTATTGTTTGTCACGTGGAAAACTTCATGGAATAGATTCGGTCAGGGATTATGCAATATCATTACAAACATTCTAGACAAACTGTTGGGAAAGCTACTTAACTCATTTAATGAGTTAAGTAGCTTTCCCAATAGTTTGTCTAGAATGTTTAATGAGTTAAGTAGCTTTCCCAATAGTTTGTCTAGAATGTTTAATGAGTTAAGTATCTTTCCAAATAGTTTGTCTAGAATGTTTACAAACCGATATGATGGCCCGGCATGGCCAGGTGGTTAGGGCGCTCGACTCGCAATCTGAGGGTCGTGGGTTCGAATCCCCGTCACACCAAACATGCTCGCCCTCTCAGCCGTGGGGGCGTTATATGTGACGGTCAATCCCACTATTCTTTGTTAAAAGAGTAGCCCAAGAGTTGGCGGTGGGTGGTGATGACTAGCTGCTTTCTCTCTTGTCTTGCACTGCTAAATTAGGGACGGCTAGCGCAGATAGCCTTCGTGTAGCTTTGCGAGAAATTCAAAACAAACAAACAAACACACCTATGTGAAGCCATCGTTCAATATCTTTCGGCTATTCCTATTTCCTTTTACAAGCCGACGAAGAATGATTACTATTATACTTGTCATAAGACATTAGTGTTAAGCCTATTATATTTTTAAACACTACGTTCTTAATATAGTCCTTTAGAGCTTTTCGAGAATTAGGAGAGTGTATAATAATAGTATTTCAACCACACTATATTTGTCGCATCCATTAACAACGACGCGTGGTTGGAATACTGTTATTATACGTTTTTCTCGTTCTTGAAAATATCCCTATGGAACTAGGTTAAGAATGTAATATTTAAAATTGTAACAGGCCCAATACCAGTGTCTTATGACACGTAAAAATTGTCGTCATTTTTCACCGGCTTGTAAAAGGCGTACACACTGTAACAACTGCCGTGGTATCATATAGCTTATATATATATATAAATAGTGTTCTGACCATTGCTGTGTTTGTTGTATCTCAATCGGCCTGAAGAGTTTTGGATTGAGCGAAACGCGTCTTCGGCAGTGGATATGACAAATACTGTATGGTTGGAATACTATTATCACACGTTCTTATAATTCTTGAAAATCTTTAAGGAACTGAATTAAGAATTTAGTGTTTCAAAATGTAATAGGCCTAACACTAATATCTTATAACAAGTATAATTATTCGTAAAAACTGTTGTTTTCTTAGTGCAAAGCTACACAATAAGATATCTACACTTTGTCCTTCGCGAGCAATTAAGCCCCGGATTTTAGTGTTGTAATTCCATACACACGGAAGTACATTCTTACAAGTAATCTCGTCAGTGAATTTCAGTCTTAATTTTGGAAATAGCTATTGTTTCTTTCGTGCTTGTTCTTGCGTCTCTGTATACCAGGTCAAGTTTAATGTTGCAGTAATAGTAGTGTATTTCAGCTTAAAACAATACGAACATCAGGCTAGTTGCCAAATTGGTGGGACTAACATAAACGTGCTTGTGTTATAAGTGACATTGTAGGCAGAATGACTCTTCTTAGGCCTTGCATTTAAGATTAATTTGCAGTTAAAGCTGATTGAAACACAACTGATTATGTTCAACCGAAAACCTACTAGACAGTTAATACTATTAAAATAGATAATTACACTGGTTTATTATTGCTGTCTGAGTTAAATGTAATGGGCTAACTTAACAAATTTAACGGAACTAAAATAGATTACTGTTTCTAACCTGCAACCTAAATCAAGGCTTCAGATACATGGCTTTATGCACAAATGTTTCGAATTGTCAATGTTAAGATAGATATAATATGATTGCAATGAGACAGTATATTAACAAACGTGGTATAACCAAATAAACAGAAATACTGTACAGTGAAGAATGATAATATAGATAAAAGCTATAAAAAATCGATCAAAAGAAATTAAAAATTCTACTAAAGTTAGATACTTTCTATTTTCGATCTATTACCTATGGAAATTTAGGGTTTAAACAGGGAAACACACACCTACTAAAGTTATGACAATATATATATATACTTAAACATGGATAACACACAACACACACACTAAATTTGTGATAATTTGCTCCTTAGTGGCACAGTGGTCAGTATGCAGATTTATAACGCTAATAACCGGGTTTCAGTACCCGTGGTGCACACAGCACAGATTGCCTATTGTGTATCTTTACGCTTAACTACAATCAAATAAATTATGACATTGATAACACGTGCTCTAAAATTATGACGATTTAAAATCTAACCATGAAAAACAGGTATACGAAATTCTTTACATTATGATAAAATTATTATCTAAAATTATGATAATTTAAAATCTAAGCATGGAAAACACACTTTAAACTTCTACCAATTTAAGGTTTATAGAAGGAAAAACACACACACATTCAACTTATAATATTTTAAGGTTTATACATAGAAAACACACTCTAAAGCTACGCCGATTTAAGGTTTATACATAAATACCAAACATTAAAATTATATTAATTTAAAGTTTAAACAAGTAAAGAGCTCATATTAAGGAATCCTATCATGAACAAAACACATTAAATTTAACACAATTTAAAGTTTAAACAAGTAAAGAGTTCATATTAAGGAATCCTATCATGGACAAAACACATTAAATTTAACACAATTTAAAGTTTAAACAAGTAAAGAGTTCATATTAAGGAATCCTATCATGGACAAAACACATTAAATTTAACACAATTTAAAGTTTAAACAAGTAAAGAGTTCATATTAAGGAATCCTATCATGGACAAAACACATTAAATTTAACACAATTTAAAGTTTAAACAAGTAAAGAGTTCATATTAAGGAATCCTATCATGGACAAAACACATTAAATTTAACACAATTTAAAGTTTAAACAAGTAAAGAGTTCATATTAAGGAATCCTATCATGGACAAAACACATTAAATTTAACACAATTTAAAGTTTAAAGAAGAAAAACACGCACGAACCCAAAAGTGAAAGTAAAGTAAAATATAATACATCAACCTAACTACATCTGCTATATCAAATGCGGAGCCTAACGTCCGTTCAAAAAATGACCTCGTTTGAGATCTAGGAGGTAACATGGCTTCATAGTCCTACAGAATGACGCCAGAGGGCGGATAGCTTGAATTTGTATAACTAGAAGGTGTAGAAAGTGAATAGTTCTAAATTATAGGAGGCGATGAGCGGCACTCCCAGATGCTTTCTTGTGTGATTCACTTGCGAACCACCAGAAGATTTTGTTGAACGCTATAAGATAGTAAGTTATGACCTCACTTCTATATCACCAATACCAAGGCTACAAACATGTACTATCGCTCGACGGTTCTTTTCAACTCTGAATACGTTGTTCCATTCCTCGTTATTACGTCTAATCATTAGTCCAGTGATGTTCTACCGCATGTAAAGAAGAATGATAAACCAATCTGAAAATATAAGTATTATTAGCTTAGAGAGTCGTGTTTTTACTATTTCTCTGTGTCTTTTTAAGCCCCCCCCCCTCCCCAGTGACACAGCGGAATATCTGCGGATTTACAACGCTAGAAACCGAGTTTCGATACTCGTGATGGGCAGAGCAGAAATAGCCCATTGCGTAGCTTTGTGCTTAATTACAAACAAACAAACAGCAAATATAAGTATTATTAATAGAGTCGTGTTTCTTTATTTTTCTGTGTCTTTTTATATACATTATTCTAAAGGGCTTTTTTGTCATTATTATTGTTTTCTCAAATACTGTTGTTGCCATTTATTAATTACTATATATGTTGTAGTCTTTAGTCTACTTCTTCTTGAAAGAAGTGTTGTAGACAGTCAATAAATGACGAAAAAGATCATTATATAAACAACGTGCAGAAGCACCAGATTCATTTCTTTTTGGAAATCATCGTTACATCACTCCTGCAACTCACGATAATAATTTTAATGTTCATATTCGTCAGTTCACAGACTTTGGAAAATGAAACTATATCAAATCAAAGAATGCATCACCTTTTCATCAACTGAGTGGGTGGAATTCAAGCAGTGGATCCTAACCACTAGTGTAGTTGTACGGTGTAAAAACTGAACAAGATTTTCTTCACGACGACCATAACCGTATAATTCGTGTTTTGTGTGTTAATAACATTCCCTACCACTAGTGTAGTTGTACGGTGTAAAAACTGAACAAGATTTTCTTCACGACGACCATAACCGTATAATTCGTGTTTTGTGTGTTAATAACATTCCCTACCACTAGTTTAGTTGTACGGTGTAAAAACTGAACAAGATTTTCTTCACGACGACCATAACCGTATAATTCGTGTTTTGTGTGTTAATAACATTCCCTACCACTAGTGTAGTTGTACGGTGTAAAAACTGAACAAGATTTTCTTCTCGACGACCATAATCGTATAATTCGTGTTTTGTGTGTTAATAACATTCCCTCTGTTTTGTTTACATATCGTTTTCATTACCATGGTATTGATATTATATCGGATAAGGTTCTCGCTGTTTTATCAAAATCATAATGGTAATAGTTACGTGCTTAGACTTGTCACGTAGACATTTATTCAAAAGCTATTATTGATATTCGTGCAGACAAAAAATTGGATGATCAGCTGAAAACACTACTAACTATGAATCATTATGTGTCGTTGTAACGTGAATAGGGACTGCTGTAACTTGATCTTCTTCATGTCACATTACTCAACGTATCTGCACATGAAGGTTTTGACTTGATTTTCATCTGTATGATTGAGATTGGCCTTGATGCAAAGTTCATTCCACTTCATATCTCATGTTGTGGAGAGCATAGGTGCTATTCAGTGCAGACCTTGCCTGGGTCATGTTCTATCTGTATGAATTCAGCCTGGAGTTGATTGTGTGCTTTCAAGGCCTTATCAATATTTCACCAGTATGAGATATTCCTTTTGTAGAAGTTGTTTCATTAACTTTGTTCCATAGTGAAGAAATACTTGTGTGTAAAGACACTTGCAGATAGTTTGGAATCCTTGGATCTAGATTGCTTATCATCGCGCGCGTGTGATGAGCACCGTTGACATCACGTCTCCTATGACAGGTAGAGACGACAGTCAATGTGGGGTTAAAAAAAGCACGGTCTTTGCAGGAGTCAATGTCACCTTGGCGTTTAGCCAAGTATAATATTGGAGGCTATACTGTGTATTGCTGATGTATACCTTTGTCTGTATTGTTTTGATCTGCATCTCAGGTAGGATGTCAGACATTGAAGTCTCTTACTGCTAGATACATAAGACTGTTGCCCGACAGAACAGGCAGGAATAAAATGTCTTTTCCACGAAATTTTTGTTGCAATTCAGATACACCAGCCTGAGAAAATTTTATTTAAGAGATGTCTCGTTTTCTTTGAAAAACAAAATGTAAAAAAAAAAGGAAGAAACAACTTTAAAATAGGTGCATTCCGCTTATTTCTACAGTGTATTTATATTAAGAACATCAAAGAGTTATGGTAAACTGAAAAAAAATGATATACGTATAAGTTAATTCGTGAAATTTTTCTATGGTCCTGGTGACAAAATAAGGAAATAATAAAGATATTAAAATGGGCACTTCTTTGTGGGTTTTCTATTCTTGAATGACTTCCCCTGGTGACGAAATAAGTAATTTCAGTGCACATAACTTATCGGCTTATGACGATATCTCAATGTGTTAAATTTGCATATAAATGACGCAGACTCACATATAGTGGCTAACTAATTTTGCAAAGCGTACTTTAGCATCTCCTGGTCATGTTTCAGTATATTTATGGTATATTGTACGATACGGTTGTATGAGAAAGTTTTAGTATTCCTGGCTAAGAATAATCAACCAACGGACAACTACTAATTGTCAGAAAATATCTGACTATCAAGGAAGAATTAAATTGTTGCGAAATGCTACAAGTTCTTTAAATACCTGCAGAACGATAGGTTTCTTTTTTGTGAGTGTAAAACACTTAAATAAAAAACAGACTCGTAAAGAACCAAAAATAAAATTTGTTAGAAATACAAACAAGCAAAAAACATTCAAAACAACACAGTCAATTCCATTGTCATAATAATAGATAATTAATACATTAATTCACACCTTTTTCATAATAATAAGAAGGAAGTTTTTTTGTGGAAACCACATTTTTCTTGGGGGAAAAAGATAGGTGTTCATGTTTTTTTTCTAATTTATATGAATCACTATTGTAGCTTATTACTTCAATAAATATAAATCTATCATCACATTTATTAAACCAATACAAAAATTTATTAATACATCAGGCACAAATGGTCGTAAATAATTTATGTCTCTACAGAGAGATATACTGTTTTTCTATTGTTTCTTCGTCTTCTTCCAGACACTTTTCAATCGACCACCATTCCTTCATTTCTCGGCTGATGGACATGAAACTTAGTAGGGTTATACCCCGGTTCAAAACGCCTAGAACCTTTTTTTTCATTTTTTATTAAGTTTTTTTTATAAGGACTTTACGTGATGAAAAGTCAAACAACCCAAAAATGTATATTTTGGGCTCCTGTGCGGTCATATTTACAGCAATCAAGATTAAAATTGCCTCAAATGTAAATTTTCATGCACCCAATTTTGGTGTGTTTTTGATCAATTACACGGCCATATTTTGACCAACTTACATGAGATTTAGTATAAAGATACTTTTATACAGGTCCCACACATTTATAAACAAAAATGGTGGACTTGCCCATTTTTACCCCCCCTCCCCAGTGGCACAGCGGTATGTTTGCGGTACAACGCTAGAATCCGGGTTTCGATACCCGTGGTGGGCAGAGAATAGATAGCCCATTGTGTAGGTTTGTGCTTAATTTCAAAACAAACAAACCATTTTTAGTAATTATAGGGGGGGGGGAGGCACCAGAAGCATAATTTTAGGATTTTTTTGAGAATTACACCGCTGTACTTCGACCAGTTTACAATTTTAGGATTTTTTGACAATTACACCGCTGTACTTCGACCAGCTTACATAGGATTTGATACTAAGATACTTTTTAACAGGTTCCATACATATACATTCAAAAATTTGGGATGTGCCCATTTTTAGTCATTTTAGAGGGTCAAAAGGATAGATAAAATTCATAATTTTAGGGGGTTTCGTCAATTAGTCAGCCTTGTTTCGACCAATTTATGAGGGATTTGGTAAAAAGACACTTTTCTACAGGCATCATACATTGACAAACAAAAACCTTGGACATTCTCGTTTCTAGTAATTACAGGGGAGCCAAGATGACACAAAAAGCATAATTTTGGGGGTTTATGACACTTAATCCGCTGTATTTCGGTCAATTTACATGGGATTTGGTACAAAGATACTTTTTTTTACAGGTCCCAAACAAAGATAACAACAATTTTGGGATTTTTGTCTTATGCTCAATTTTTCAGCGAGGAAAGCACAATTTGGGGTTTTCATGAACAACTCTAATTATTCAATTATGTACAAGCTGCTCAGTGTCAGATAACAATACGAAAAATTAAATTGTGGCGGATTGCTACAAGTTCTTCAAATACCTATAGAATGATAGATTTCTTTTTTGTGAGTGTAAAACACTTAAATACACCAGTTCGATTTTCGATACCTCACTACTATAAAGGCTTGGTTTGGTCTGATATTTCATTGATGGTAGTGTCTAGGGTCACTGATGAGGAGTGGAATTATCCGAAACTAGTCTGGCTCATAGACACACACCCCAATGAAAGAATATACCATTCCAAGCTTTAACTTGTTGTTAAACAAATGTTTAAACAACTCTAATTATTCAATTATATAAACATGATCTTTGGATGGATTTTGTTGCGTGTATCTTCTCAAAAATTTCAGATCAAATTTTGTCATTACTATCGAAAAATTCTTGATTAAATACTTCACTAGACTATATTGGAAGAAATGTTTCTTGGATTTTGTATAATATTAAAACGTTACGAAATTCAATAAAATCACCAGAGAAACATAGGGTTTTATATTTCGGTTGCCACTGAAAGACGATACTTGTATATTTCTTGACGAAAACAACAGCTTTACGTGTTTATTTAGAACCTCAAAAATGGTAAGCATTTTTGATTTTTTGCTGTTAAGAAAAACCTATACAACGGATTACTTGTGCTCTACCAACCGCGGGTATCAAAACCCAATTTTTAGTGTTATAAACCCTAAGATTTACCGCTGAGTCACTAGGGAGTGGGTATTAAACAAAATAACCGCCGTACGTTTAAAGTCTGCATTGCGTTACACACTTGTAAAGTCAATAACTAGATTTTATTGGATCTTACGGTACACATCAAAGTGTCAGGTTCTTAGAATCTCGGAAATGTCAGAATACGATCTGAGTAAAAAAGTGGTGTCTTCTGTCAGTTACGCATCGCATGTTAATCCCTTAAATTACTCTGATAAATCGTCAATGAGATATTCACATCGGAAGTTCTTTCACTAACCTCTTTTAAATAAAATCTTAATTGCTCTGACGTCATTCTACTTGCTTTGGTTAGAAAAAAGTTTGTTTTTTTTGTTTTGTTTTTCAGCGGTAACAAATCAAACGTGTTCTGTATCCAAAATGAGTTTCTAGTTGAACCAATAAAAGAGACACCATTCTGTGCTACTACTACTAATAATAATAATAACCAGTTGTTGTCGTCGCTGTTGGAATAGTCGTGTAAATGCTTATTAGTTTTAATCATTACATTTGTCTTTATAATGACGTACTGATCATATTTGTTTCTGTTAGCGCCATCTTGTGGCGATTGATGACGATAATGCACAATGACATTAAAAAAGAAAGAGGATCTTGATAGTTACACAGATTGGTTTAGTCGAGACTAAATTTTTGAAAACTTAAACTTTTTTCCCTTCATGTAGGCCTGGTGGTTAGAGTGCTCGACTTGCAATCTGCGGGTTCGAATCCTGTTACCAAAGATGCTCGACCTTTCAGCCATGAGAGCATTCTAATGTTACGATCAATCCCACTTTTTGTTGGTAAAGAGTAAGCCAAAAGTTGGCGGTTGATGGTGTTGATTAGCTGCCTTCCCTCTAGTCTAGTTTATCACTTCAAAATTAGGGACTGTTAGCTACACTCGAGTAGCTTTTCATGAAATTCATCGAACAAACAAAAACCCTGTATGCAGCTTTTGAAAATTATACATCTAACATAAATCGTATGTAAAATCCTTTAGATATTTGGAGAAGCTATGGACAGATGCGATGAGTTAAGAGTAACAAAAATTAAGAGTAACAAATATTCTTATTTCTTGCTTTTGAAGTTTATACGTCATGCTGTGTTGTAGCCTACAGAGGGCATAATTCTTCTCGTGATTCATGGCATGCACACCTTTTACTGACGTCACGATAGTACAAATTACAACGTTAAGCGTCCGTTATGTGACTTCATTTTAATGTCTACTGACTGACTGACAAATAACACACTACTGTATAATGGTGCAAGTGGTTAACCAGTCATAACAATTATTTTATAATAACATGAATACTTTTCAGTAAGTTGTATTATATTTTTATAAACATCAAATGGCTAGGTTTCTTTACATATGACTTGTGCATCTTCCTCTGGTGGTGAGTTAGAAGAAACTTAATCGTAAAGCAATTTACAACTAGCATTAATTCAATTTTTTTTAATATTTTAAAAATATTTATTGAACAAGTGAGAAAACTCGGTGATTTCTATATATTGTTCCTATTACTTTGAATAATTCTATCAGTATGTAATTCTTTAGAAGTTCCAATAAGCTAGTGGTTAGTGTTATCGGACTATAAAACTAAGGATTCGTGGTTCGCGTTTCATTGGAGCAAAAACGCGCTCCAACAGTTTGGTACTATTGAATTCTTTTAAGATTAATGGTCATATCCAACTATTCGGTCAAACAAGAGTAAACCAAAAGTTGGCGGTGGATACTATTGACTACCTCTCTTCCTCGCTAGAAACCGGGTTTCGATACCCGTGGTGGGCAGAGCACAGATAGCCCTTTGTGTAGCTTTGTGCTTAATTTCAAAACAAACAAACCTCTCTTCCCTCTAGTCTATCAGTTCAAAACTAGGGTTATGGATTTCTCACAAAGCTACACGAGGGCTATCTGCGCTAGCCGTACCAAATTTAGCAGTGTAAGACTAGAGGGAAGGCAGCTAGTCATCACCACCCACCAACAACTGTTGGGCTACTATTTTACCAACGAATAGTGGGATTGATCGTCACATTACAACGCCCCCACGGCTGAAAGGGCGAACATGTTTGGTGTGACGGGGATTCGAACCCGCGACCACCTGGCCATGCCGGGCCTCAAAACTAGGGAAGACTATGCACAGATAGTCTTTTGAATAGCTTTAACAACTTGGTTGGTCCACCAGTTCTTCTGAATAATAAATAAATTTATTCGATAAAATGATAATTTATAATAGATGGCGTTTAAAATAAATAAATAATATAATGCTCAAAATCCTTACCCTAATTCTGATTCGCTGTAACATAAAATAAAATTGAGAGAAAACAATACCTCACGCCGCAACAGTTGTTTTTGTTTGTAATTAAGCACAGTGCTACACAATGGGCTATCTGTGCTCTGCCCACCACGGGTATCGAAACCCGGATTCTAGCGTTGTAAGTCCGCAGACAAAACGCTGTTGGAGCTGGTAATAACGTAGTGGATTAAAGAATAGGTTTACTTTAAGCTAGTAATAACATGGGGGATTAAAGAATAGGTTTACTTTAAGCTAGTAACAACGTG
>NW_013667625.1:71319-73486 GCF_000517525.1 Limulus polyphemus
TTTTTATTTCCTGTGAGCCAATTAAATTACAACCAATAAACATACACTAGTCGTGATCAAGATATGGGTAGCTATACATCAGTCCTCATCAGAGTCCTTCGTGAAATGTACGGTGAAAATCCTTTATCATTTTCTGAGCTTCACAGACAGACACCGATGGTGGCGTCGAGTGTCAGACATTAAACGAGTACAACACCTACTCATACTGTCCACTCTTACATTAAGAGCTCATAAAACCAGCGTCATCAGTAGTTGACATATTGTATTTGTATTGCATGGCACTTACCATGGCAACATATAACTTATGATGTCGCTATTTGAGGGCGGGTACTGTCCTTTAATAATCAACTCCACGATTTGTCGACTGCAAATTATTCATTTCCAGTGTAAGCGAAAGAAAATCCTGTTTGTTTCTGAACACCACTAGTCTGCATTTTATGATGCCGCATCTTATCTGTTACATGAACTGGAGAAAAAAAGAAAAAAAAAAGATAATTGAATGTGACTAACTTATATCAAACTGAACAACGGATGGGTTGGTTTATAAATGATGTTGCTAAGCGATCCTATCAAACGCGAAATTTGTGTGATCCGCAAACACAATCGCCTCTGTTGACAAAAAAAAAAAACTACACTCAATATATTTTCCAACTAATACAAAACTGTTCAAGGTGATACATTGCCTCGTGCTTTTTTTTTAAAGACGGAGCGAAACTGAGTCTTTTAACTGTTGGTTTCCGAATGACCTTATCCTCTGCCTTTAATTTTTTAGTTTTGTCCGGCGAAATCCGGCGAAAAATGCATGTTAAACAATCGGATTTTTAAAACTCAGAATTCAGTTATTGAAATATTGTAACTTCTCTACGTAAAAATCGTTGTGTCCACGCTCATGTAGCACAGACCAAAATCTATATCAAAAATTTTAAATGGATTTCGAAAAGCTGTTGTTGAGATATATTATGCAGTGATGTCAGACGAAGACCGCTTTCGAAATACTACAATAGTTCTTGTTTCTCAGGAAGGAATAAGACCTTTATATAAGCTCCGCATTACTTCAAACTCTATACAAGGTAAGCTATATAAGTTCCGCATTTCTCCAAACTCTATACAAGGTAAGCTGTATAAGTTCCGCATTACTCCAAACTCTATACAAGGTAAGCTGTATAAGTTCCGCATTACTCCAAACTCTATACAAGGTAAGCTGTATAAGTTCCGCATTACTCCAAACTCTATACAAGGTAAGCTGTATAAGCTCCGCATTACTCTAAACTATATACAAGGTAAGCTGTATAAGTTCCGCATTACTCCAAACTCTATACACGGTAAGCAGAGTGGTTTTGTAGAATTGTTTTCTCTTTGCAGTTTGATGTTTTTAATGATTTTTTTTAAGAAATGTAATTTTGTTTCCCAACTTTTACTTCAGTGAGTTAACACTATGGTGCGTTTCTCATCATAATAGTCAATACGATACGTATCTAGATATTGATACTGCGATATGATATACATCTAGATACAAAAGTTTTACCAACGGTTTGTTCAAAGTTTGACAGTCTTGTCTGTAATTTATTATCTATATTACTAACATTGTCATATTTAAGTACTTCACACTTTACAGTGATTTTTCAAATTCTCAGGTTTGATCAACTAAATGGCAGCTGGCAAGAGAAGTAAAATAAAAACAAGTTAATATCTGTCTATCTATTTTATTATTGTTAATTTGTTATATTACTTTCCATGAAATGTTTATGATAAAATAAATGAAGACAACATGTAGTACTCAATACTCATCTTCCTTTACTGAATCATTAATTTTTAGCAAAAATACTTTATTAGAAATTCTGATTTTTTATGTACAAAGGATTTATACTGTTTACTGAAAACTTGCCAAGTTTCGTGAAGATACATAAATCATATCGTATCGGACGATGTATCGATACAGTCGTATCACGGCTTTACGATACGATACGAGTATCGTATCACTGTATCGCCTCACCTTCACAACATCCGAAGGTTTGTCGTTTTTTTGTAATAAATATTTTTAAGAAACTCCTGTGTTTACCTGATCAACTGCGTGTTTCAAATAATTACAAAACGAACAATTGCTATTTACAATTCAATAACTTGGCTTTTAGAATGTCTGTACCTTTACTAGCGATTTCTTTACTTT
>NW_013667625.1:74486-78262 GCF_000517525.1 Limulus polyphemus
ACAGTCACTTAAACTTAACACTCTTTATAACACACGCTATAAATCACAGTGATTCACACACTTTACTTACGGTGCCTACTGTTCGCTTGACTCAATTATCTCTTCCTTCAGTCTATCTGCATATCTCTGAAATCTATCTGACCATATCGCTGGCTTTCTTTGCCAGGCTTATATACTAAAAACGAGGGCGTCTAGAACAAACTAGAGTTGCCAAGAAAATTCATGATCCTTCCAGAAACTCCAGCGCGCATGCTCCCAGCATCCGGTGACTTCCGCTGTCGTAACAATATAAATATACTGATAAAATATTTATATTTTTTCCCAACATATTTCCGTTGTAAATCTTTCGCCACTAAGCAGATTTTTAGAAATTGTAATTTCTGTTTCCCGGGCGATTTTATACATTCAGAAAGCTTGAGCTATCTACCACCTTCTGACTGATTTCACATTTTGAAAAAGTTTTTGAATCTATCAAAAAATTCAATTTATAGATATTTTAAAAATTACCAATTTTCTCTTGCGCGTAGTGTTTAACTCTTATAAAGGTTTTTCTGTTAATGCAATGTCTTCTGGAGAAAGAACTCCAAAACCAAGTAAAGAGAAGTTGTAACGGTTAAGCTATCGTGCTTCCTATTCTAAGAAATATATCTTGTAACTTACTTATTAGAATTTAGGGTTATCTCTTGTAATCTTCCATCGTGTTTGCATAGCCTTCATGTATATGTTGAATGCTTAATGGAGGACCTAGTTCATATCACTGTTCAAGATTCAACGACTTTAAGGCTTAACTAAATAAGCTTTATAGTTTTGATGTTGCAACTTTAAAATAATTCTTATGAATATGATTTTTATAACAGTAAGTTATTCGAATTTGTTTTTTCTTGTTTATTGATTGTTAAGCACAAGGCTACACAGAAAGCTATCTATGCTGTGCGAGTATCGAAACCTACTGTCAGCATTATAAGCCCGCAGACTTACCGTTGAGCCACCCGAATGCCTCGAACTTACTACACCCCATCCTTCTATGGCAGATTTACTATTTCTGATTATAAGATGTTAAACTTTAGTAAAGAATTTTTCAATGTGTTTACCACTGTTTTAATACCATATATTCTGAACAAATAAAAGCTTATTTGTACAAGTTTATACGAACAGAATACTTGTTTAACACGTTGGACGAATAATTTCTGAACTGCCGTATTACACGACGTACGCAGATATTGCCCCCCAGTGGCACAGCGGTATGTCTGCGGACTTACAACGCTTGAATCCGGGTTTCGATACCCGGGGTGGGCAAAGCACAGATAGCCCATTGTGTAGCTTTGTGCTTAATTACAAACAAACATTGTTTCAAGAACTCTAATCACAACGCAACGTCCCCTATGCTAAAATCCGGGGTTCGATTCCTCGTGGTGGACATAGCGCATTGTGTAGCTTTGCACTAAAAAGAAAATGACCATACGAACACAACAAGATCAGTTATAACTTGAGATATAATACCTTTTCTGCATACTTACAGATTTTGTGTAACGGCTGATTCTTATGTTATATCACTGGTACTTTTTCTTTCTCATATGGCCCGGCATGGCTAGGTGGTTAGGGGGCGCTCGACTCGCAATCTGAGAGTCGCAGATTCGAATCCCCATCATCGAATATGCTCGTTTTTTTCAGTTATGGGGGCGTTATAACGTTACAGTCAACCTCACTATTCGTTTATAAAAGAGTAGCCCTAGAGTTGGCGGTGAGTGGTGATGACTAGGTTCGTGCCACTAGAGGGTGCTTTGGTAGAAAAATGCGTGAAACGACCACCTAATATAAGAATAAATGAGTTTACCTTTTTAAACTTTTACACACAACTGTGTTTAGTAATGCAGGAAATACAAATTACAGCTAGACCAACATGAACATTTCAACTACATTACTATTGTTAATTACCTTGTTGAAAGTAATTAGATAACAATTAAACCTTTTAATTATAAATCTGTAACTTGAAATAAGGGCCCGGCATGGCCAGGTGTTTAGGGCGCTCGACTCTCAATCTGTGGGTTCGAATCCCCGGTCCACCAAACATGCTCGCCCTTATAGCCGTGGGGGCGTTATATTGTGACGGTCATTCCCACTATTCGTTGGTAAAAGAGTAGCCCAAGAGTTGGCAGTGGGTGGTGATAGCTAGCTGCCTTCCCTCTAGTCTTACACTGCTAAATTAGGAACGGCTAGCGCAGATAGCCCTCGTGTAGCTTTGCGGGAAATTCAAAACAGACAAACTTTCTGCTATGTACATAATTTATTGATTTCATTTCTAATGTACATATAGAAACTTAATATTTTTCAAATTGTATATCAAGTATGTAATTATCTGCTGGATAAACACTTTGGTAGAGAAACGTGTATATATATAAAACAACTTAGCAGTTCTTAAACGAAAAGTCTTCTGCTGGGGCAGCGATAAATCTACGGACTTACAACTGTAAAATCCGGCGTTCGATTCCCCGCGGCGCACACAGCAGATAGTCCAATGTGGCTTTGCTTTAAAATCAAACAGACTTAAACGAAAAAAAAAAGAACATTTTCCTCAAACTGTGTGCTTTTATCACACGCTTTCAGTACTGATTTATCAGAGGAACCGGAAGTAAATATATTATAGGAAATTTTTAAATCAGATCCTTTCAAGAAACCCTCCTGTAACATATATATATATATATAACGCCGTAAGAATACGTAAATACACACGAAATCTGCAACGTAATTATAGTGCATGCCACAGTAAGTGATTCAATTTCGTTTCTATTTTCGCACAGAAATATATCAAATGTATGATTGAATATAAATATAAACGTTCAGTTCTTTTAAAAAAAAAAAACTGAATATTACACAGGACAACAACAACTGAATATTACACAGGACTAGATTCGGTATACATCCTTATGTTATACATTATATTCCTGTAAGATCGATAAATCTAATGTTAAATTGTACGTTATTAATTAAAAGAAAGTGAAGAGAAAATGGAAAGTCACACATTAAATATAGCAAAGCGCCCCCCAGTGGCACAGCGGCATGTCTGCGGACTTACAACACTAGAATCCGGGTTTCGATACCCGTGGTGGGCAGAGCACAGATAGCCCATTGTGTGGCTTTGTGCATAAATTCAAACAAACAAAGAAACAAATTGTCAGATTCACAACGCCCCCCCCCGTGGCACAGCGGTATGTCTGCGGACTTACAACGCTAGAATCCGGGTTTCGATACCCGTGGTGGGCAGAGCACAGATAGTCCATTGTGTAGCTTTGTGCTTAATTACAAACAAACAAATAAACATAGCAAAGTCACGTTGCGCTATCTGCTGTGTTCACCGCGAGGGCAATCGAGCCCGATTTTTAGCGTTGCAAATCCGTAAACTTACCGCTATCCCACCGGGGTGTGGGGGTGGGGGTGTGGACCGCACCTTATTGAAACGTTGAGAAAATATATTGTACAAGGATTATTTTTGTATACTGATACAGTTTTCCTCGTTCTTATTCTAGTTATCTATTAACTACGTGCTTCTATACAAACATAAAAAGATATAGATTTGATTACCAAAATAAATTGATCATACGGCCAAAAGTCAAGGTCATGATAAAATTCAATTACATATTTGATTACCAAAATAAATAGTGAGTATAAGCCAAGGATCAACAGCTTTACTTTTGTTGATCATACGGCCAAAAGTCAAGGTCATGATAAAATTCAATTACATATTTGATTACCAAAATAAATAGTGAGTATAAGCCAAG
>NW_013667625.1:78951-81290 GCF_000517525.1 Limulus polyphemus
ATCAACAGCTTTACTTTTGTTGATCATACGGCCAAAAGTCAAGGTCATGATAAAATTCAATTACATATTTGATTACCAAAATAAATAGTGAGTATAAGCCAAGGATCAACAGCTTTACTTTTGTTGATCATACGGCCAAAAGTCAAGGTCATGATAAGATTCAATTACATATCTGGAAAGACCTCGCTTCGTTAGAATATCCTATTGGTCGATTGAGTTGGTCCAAGTTGCTTTTCTCTAAACTTGTAATGTATTGATCAAAGCAAGACAAACATACACATTCATACGTGCTTTTAACGTAGCAAGGGAGGGGGTGATTTCTCGTTAGCGCAACCTAATCTTATTCTCGGTCAGTTGTAAGAGGTTTCAAAGTTTCAAGTTAAAAGTCTTAAACTTGGAATACAGTAGTTCGCAGGACGTTGAAATCTGTCTTACTAAATTGAAAGAAACACGTCTAGGAAAAAGAAAAGAAAACGTTATTTTGTTTAATATCCACGTTTCAAGTAACTGCTCTTCGTCGGATTTGATGAAGAAGAAAAAAAAACTACTTCTTTTGTGTAGTAAGTGTTGAACGTGTTCAAGAGTTTATTTTTTATTGGTTAAGACGCAATGCATTACAGACCAGTGAATGGGTTCCATAATCTTTAGGTCAGAATTAGAAGGAAGAAGGACATTGTACAGAATTCTTGACCTTTGTTAGTCCTAGAAGAAAGACATGGTTTAATACAAGAGTTTATTTTTTTATTGGTTTAAACACAATGCATTCCAACCAGGGAATGGGTTCCATAATCTTTAGGTCAGAATTAGAAATAAGAAGAACATTGTACAGAATTCTTGACCTTTGGTAGTCCTAGAAGAAAGACATGGTTTAATACAAGAGTTTATTTTTTATTGGTTTAAACACAATGCATTACAGAATGGGTTCCATAATCTTTAGATCAGTATTAGAAGGAAGAAGGACATTGTACATTGTTTAATAAAGGTACGGGTTGTTGTAGAGTATCAAGATAAGAGGAATAACAAAAGAGATGTGAAGTCAAGAGCTTTCCCTGATCTGTTTAAAAGTTTGAGTGTTTGATTTAATTTAGAATATTGCTTTACTAGATTACTTGATTACTTAGTTTGTAAGAGGGAGGCGATGTTTTTGATTGTGTTTCACAGAACTGTATTTGTTTAGTGTAAGATATATATTAAAATTAACTGCTTAATACCTTGTATGGCCCGGCATGGCCAGGTGGTTAGGGTGCTCGACTCGCAATCTCCGTCCCACCAAACATGCCCGCCCCCTTTCAGCCGTGGGGGCGTTATAATGTGACGGTTAATCTCACTATTCGTTGGTAAAAGAGTAGCCCAACAGTTGTTGGTGGGTGGTGATGACTAGCTGCCTTCCCTCTAGTCTTACACTACTAAATTAGGGATGGCTAGCGCAGATAGCCCTCGTGTAGCTTTGCGCGAAATTCAAAAACAAACAAACAATAATACCTTGTATTTTCCACTGTACCTAAGCGTTGACTTGTTTCGGTTTTGTTGCCCCGTTTGTAAATACACGGCGTATCTTAGTTATCTTCCTAATCATCGTGCACTTACCATGTTTGCACAAACAGAATCTACCTTGCTGATGCAGTCTCTGGATACGACAACAAGAATACGTCCCTTAATTTGCACACAGTACTTTTATAGCGTACTTTTACAATAACTTATATTGCTTTCTGAAGCTTCATTTGAGTTTGGCTGGTTGTCACCTATGTACTTGAAGATTGTGAAACCTTGGAAAAAGTACCCCATATCAATCCGTTAAAACGAAACAAAAATGTTTGATTCGATAAACTTCTGAAAAACTTTATAATTTTCCATCAGTTTGTTATCTTTATTTTGTTTCTTTCAGTTATTGTCTGACATGTTAACAGGATTATTTTGTTACAAACAGGTTTGAAATTTTCTCTGCAATCGAGTTTTTTTTTTCTTTTTTTTTTTACGAATAGAATAACGATTATTTTAATAGCGGAAAGGAACATTTCCAAAAACCTGTGAAATTTTTATGGTGGTAAGAGATCGGAAACTGGGAAATTTCGTGACGCACAAACGTACAGATACACAGGCACAAGCCGCTTTTAAAGTATAGATTAGTTATTTTACTATATAATTTAGCTATTTTGTTATATAGATTAGTTATTATACTATATAAATTAGTTATTATACTATATAGATTAGTTATTTTACTTATATAATTTAGCTATTTTGTTTATATAGATTAGTTATTATACTATATAAATTAGTTATTTTACTTATATAATTTAGCTATTTTGTTTATATAGATTAGTTATTATACTATATAAATT
>NW_013667625.1:81577-84141 GCF_000517525.1 Limulus polyphemus
AGCTGTTTTGCTATATAGATTAGTTATTTTTCTATATAAATTAGTTATTATACTATATAGATTAGTTATTTTACTATATAATTTAGCTGTTTTGCTATATAGATTAGTTATTTTTCTATATAAATTAGTTATTATATTATATAATTTAGTTTTATTGTTTATTTGTAATTAAGCACAAAGCTACACAATGGGCTATCTGTGCTCTGCCCACCACGGGTATCGAAACCCGGATTCTAGCGTTGTAAGTCCGCAGACATACCGCTGTGCCACTGGGAGGCATATAATTTAGTTATTTTACTATATAGATCAGTTATTTTACTATATAGATCAGTTATTTTACTATATAGATCAGTTATTTTGTTATATAAATTAGTTATTGTACTATATAGATCAGTTATTTTACTATATAGATCAGTGATTTTGCTATATAAATTAGTTATTGTACTATATAGATCAGTTATTTTACTATATAGATCAGTTATTGTACTATATAAATTAGTTATTATACTATATAAATTAGTTATTTCACTATATAGATCAGTTATTTTACTATATAGATCAGTTATTTGCTACATAGATCAGTTATTTTAATATATAGATCAGTTATTTTACTATATAGATCAGTTATTTTGCTATATAGATCAGTTATTTTGCTATATAGATTAGTTATTTTACTATATAAATTAGTTATTTTACTATATAAATTAGTTATTTTACTCTTACGGTGTGAACCAGATTAAGTAAGTGAATTGTAATTATCATGATGTTAGATTAACACTATTGAAACATCGACACTATTTAAGTAATGTTTTTATATCCCATTTCTTACTGTCTTTTTTCACATCATTTATTTGTAAATTTTTTGGGATGCCTCTAGAACTTTAAATAATTGTAATTATGTGATTTATGTATTAGAGATCCCAATAATTTTAATAAATAACTTACGAAGAAGGTAATTGTAGCTCGTTCAAAAAAGAAAAACAAAACTTTTTACGACTTGTTATATATTTTTATTCTGATTTTTTCCCTCTATCTGATTCTTTTGATCTCAGACTGATTTAAAACTCAAGCTAGATAGTTTCAAGTTCATAACGGCGAAGAAGGTTTATGGAATACTTTTACACCGTGTTCCCTTTTACTGTCCAAAAACTAGTCATAAACAGAACGGATAAAAACTAAAGCCTCCATTTTACTAATTTGCAAATTAATCATCTAAAATCTGAATTAATGAAGCCATTAATTAGGTTAGTGAGTTTTAAAGATTTAAGACACCCCGTACTCAGATTACAAACTTTAAAGAGGTATTCTCATTTCTCACACTACAGGTTTGAGCATGTAAGGTTCATTAGGCTTTGTTGTTGTTGTTGAAAGCCATTACGAGAGAGGTCTGTAACTGGAAACTACAGGAGCTCATTAGGCTGGCTGCTGGTACAGGGTTCAAAGTCTTAGTTGGAAGGTTATAATAATATATCTTTCCTGTTCTTATATAGCACTGAACAAAAAGCTATAAACAAACAGTGGACTTGGAATAGCACGAACTATTGAATAAAATCCGGGGCTCGATCCTTTCGGTGGACACAACACGCATTGTAAACCTTTGTGCTTAAAAACAAAGAAAGCTACTGAGTAAATAAAACCAGATATAACTAGCGAACTATTGAGACGATCTTTTGTTGTTTCTTTCATCCTTTTTTTTTAAACAATAGATGAAAGATGTATCGGTGATTACTGGATGAATTGAATCAGTTTTAATAATAACTCTGTGGCCTACAAGTTTCTATTATGTTTATGTGTATAGTAATGAGTAGTTAAAACATAGGGTGAGTTTTTTGTTGGTTTTTTTTTTTGGTCTTTTTTTTTATTTTCTGCAATTGGCCTTTCCGCGCATTTTGGTTTCGAGATACCCAGCTGGTGATATGTTCACATCATTATTTGTTATTCTCGATCCTAATTCCATTGTATTTACTGTCTGACGAAGAGCGAAGAGCGTCTGCTCGAAATGTCGCAGAAATTTAACTAGAAAAAGTTTTTATTTAGATGTCATTACGTATATTTTCATCAATCATTCATACCAGCTGCCTCATGTTCTTATCAAAGTATTCAAATTATGTTTGTTTGACTATTTTAGAGGAAAGCCACATTGGGCTAGCTGCTGTGTCCATAGCGGGAAATCGAACCCCGGATTTTAGCGTTGTAAGTTCGTAAACTTACCGACGACGTCCCACTTGGGGAATAAAGATTATGATAATAAATATATATTTATTAGTATATCTATTTATAATGGAAACTGTGATACAAGTAAATAAAATAATATTAATATTATTATTTTCTTTTAAGTTATTTCACTCCAGCCTAGAGGAGGCTAGCGGGCCAGGAGATGAATAAAATTATGGAACGTGAAGGTAATAAGCGATGTTTAAGAGATCCAGACGTGGCTATGAATGACGTAAAAATATAATAAAAAAGATGGGGATGGCATCAGGAAAGATTGGTTTGTTATGAATTTCGCACAAAGCTACACGAGGGCAATATGCGCTAGCCGTCCCTAATTTAGCAGTGTAAGA
>NW_013667625.1:84151-85067 GCF_000517525.1 Limulus polyphemus
ACCAACGAATAGTGGGATTGAACGTCACATTATAACGCCCCCACGGCTGAAAGGGCGAGCATGTTTGGTGGGATGGGGATTCGAACCCGTGACCCTCAGATTGCGAGTCAAGCACCCTAACTATCAATTGAATGGCAACCGACAGACTTTTCATGCAGGAAATATATATATATATATATTGGGAAATTTACTTATAAATTCGGATACCGGGGATTCGAACCCGCGACTCGCAGCTTACTAGTCGAGCGCCCTAATCACCTGGCCATGCCTGACCCCCAACAGGAAAGAACAGGAACAAAAAAAAAAGTGTATTATGTGGATGAGCGATGGAAGTATTCAGGAGAACAAATTATTATTATTATTATTATTCAGATTATTATTTACGTTACTGTGCTACTGATCATTTCGGATTGGTTGGGTAAAATTTATCGTTCATTAGTTAAGTGTTCTTTATGTCATATTTTTTTTATTTCCAATTTCGTCAGTGATGTATAAAAAAAAATCACTTCTGCTCTAATAATAAACAAGATTTAAGCTCTTCTACAAACAATGACAGTAGTGGGTGAAAGTACTGATATGAAATGTTGATTGAAAACAAAAAAAAAATGTTATGTCGATGTGAAAGATGTCCCAACGGGCAAACTATGTGTTTATGGACTCATATCGCTAAAATCCGAGTTTTGATTCCTTGTGATGGGCAGAGCACAGATAGCCCAATGTGTAGCTTTGTGCTTAATTACGAACAAACAAACAAATTTGATAATAAGAAATTGCATTTTTATTCGCCTTATGTCGTGGTGCAATATACAAATGATGGACAGAGCATAGACAGCCCAATGTAACACACATTTTGCTCGGGAAAGTGATTAATAAAAATGAAACAATATAAAAATGCCCCCCAGTGGCACAGTGGTAT
>NW_013667625.1:85893-99529 GCF_000517525.1 Limulus polyphemus
TTTCGATACCCGTGGTGGGCAGAGCACAGATAGCCCATTGTGTAGCTTTGTGCTTAATTACGAACAAACAAACAAATTTGATAATAAGAAATTGCATTTTTATTCGCCTTATGTCGTGGTGCAATATATATATACAAGTGATGGGCAGAGCATAGACAGCCCAATGTGTAGCTCTGTGGTTAATTACGAACAAACAAACAAATATAAAAATATTTATATATTGTTTCATTTATCTATATATATATATAGAGAGAGAGAGAGAGATACGTAAGCTTTGCTCACTTTTTTGTTGAGATTGATTGAAGAAATATCATTCTACAAATGCTTTTTTAATTACTTTACATTACAGCATTGGTGCGACAAGTGTAGCAGTCAGTGCATTAGTGAAATTATTTGAGTCATAAATTCAGTGACGTTGACGAAAGGCATAATATTAACAGTAAAAGATAACAAATAAATAAAACATCTAAACAGGATAAGAAAGATTAGAAGGTTATGCTGATTACTGATTTTATTATTTTCCATAACTTAAATAATTCCAGAACCACAATCGTAAACTTAGTAGAACATAAATTATTGTAACACGGTTTTAGTTAAAATCAATAGAAATGTATATATATTAGGTCATTGATATCTGTGTACGTGACGACAGTGTAACACTATTCATATGTGTTATGTATTTAATTAAACATGAATGGGTCACCTATTTTTCTTTCAGAACTAAACTTAGTGCAAAAAATAGTGAAAGTAGAAATAAAATTTGTTTATTTGTTTGGAATTAAGCAAAAAGTTACACAATGGGCTATCTGTGCTTTGGCCACCACGGGTATCGAAACCCGGTTTCTAGCGTTGTAAGTCCGTAGACATACCGCTGTGCCACTGGGGGTGGGGTGGGGGCAGAAATAAAAAAAATACAAAAAAGATGGGAAAGTCAAGTCATTGTTTCGAATTACTGATTTTCAAAGACACGTGCTACTTATTTTATTATTGTTGTTGTGTCTGTTTGTTTTTAGAGCAAAGATTGACAATGGGCCTAATGGCGCTGTGCCTCCTGCAGGGATCGATCCCCGAAATTTAACGTCATAATCCCTCAAGTCACTGCGGGGTATGACACGTAAGTTTTTGAAAACAAGCGATATCTACAAACGTTTCGGTTGATGTATTTACTTTGTAAATATCAATCGATCATACCATTATACAGCATAGAAGCGCGAAAATGAAGTAACAGAAATAAAATCAAACCACAGGAATCACCCGTCTGTAATTATAAGTAGATTAGTTTGTGTAAACCGAAATCATTTATCTTGCCTTTAATATAAACACGGAACGTGTACACCTAAAAGTAATTGATAGTTATAACTTAGCGAAGTACAATTTGCGTTTAGAAAATTCAAGTTGCCAGTCTAGAACAGAATATATATAACCTCCCCTTACACACGCGGTAACTAGCCTACTCTCAATAACACTACAGTGAGATAGAACAGAACGACTTGTTTGGTTTGAAAAGCATGTACTGAAAACAAAGAAACGATTTTGGTAACGGTTTGTCGCGCGGCGCGTGATGTTTATGCATATATAAACCGCTGTTCAAACTTAACAATGGTTAATTGTTCTCAACCCTGAATTAATGCGCATGCGCATTTCTTGTGGTTACGTATCTTTTGGCTTTAATCACACGTTGGATCACAAGTGCGTTGTCCAGCCCTCCAGTGGCTGAGGGCTTATGACGCTAAAATTCGGTTTTTGATACCCGCGGTGAAAGATGAAGAAATTGCTTATTTACTGGTCTCTTCACCCCTCCTTTTCTAGTTGCTTATTACAGGTTTTCAAGTCAATGCATTGCCAGCAATGAAATATTCCAATAAAATACTTGAAAAAGTTTTGCTCCCCAGTGAAAACTGGGTTTTGATACACGCGGTTGGCAAAGCTTAGATAGCCCATTTTGTAGCTTTGTGCTTAACAACAAACAAACAAATAAAAATTAGATTTTGTTTCAAGGTTCTTTACGAAAACAAAATGAATAAAAAAAGATGAGATGATTAGAATTTTTAGGAATAAGTAAGAATAATATTTCAGCCTCGGAACTCCAATTTTTGCTTAGGTTCGGGTGTGGCCTTGTGGTTAATATGTCAAGTTGCACTTCGAAGGGTCCGGGATTGGGAACGTGATGCTTTTGAACCCACTCTACATTTCAACCGTGGGCGTGTTATAAAGGTGACAGTTAATCCCGTTCTTCAGTTCAAAGAGCCAGATACTGATAAAAGTATCCTTTTCTCTCGCTCTGGTCAGTAGTTCAGAATTAGTGAGGGCTATACCTGGGTTCTGATCTGGCCGTTTATTTACATAAGGTGCCTTTTCATTGCAGGTTTTATTATTTTCTTCTTAGCTTTCCATTCGCAAACTTTGCTGCGATAATATCAAACCGATTTACACAACAAGTAGTTACCCTTTTCTAATCGCGTTCCATAATATGTACATTTTAATTTACCTCATGCAGAACTTTAACTAAAGTTTACAGGTGTAATACGATTGTGTGTTTATCCGCGAACTACTTTATGGTCTTTGGACCAATCTAAACCAAACTTGGTAGGATGATACACTGGATCCAAATAACATGTAATAGGCCGGTTATTACCAGACCCCACCTACCCTAGGCCACGTCCACAGCAAAAGTACGTTTGTTTAGTTAATAACTCCACAGTTTTGGACCAATTTGTACTCCTAAAAATTTTATTTTGAATTTTTTCTTTAAATTCTTTTTGAGATTTTCTTTGAAAATTTTTTGTTTTTTTCATTAAAAAAATATCAAATATTCATATTTTGCCAGTAAAAAAATGACAACCAAAGCACAAGGTCAGACCGTTAAAGTGGCAAGGCTTTTCACATGGTCAATTCTATGTTGAGTGTTCAAGATTAGGGTCTCTATAAAAATGTTTCTATTTTGGCCCAGGAAGGTTTGGTTTGAATTTGGAACAAAGCTACACGAAGGCTATTTGCGCTAGCCGTCCTTAATTCAGCAATGATAGACTAGAGGGAAGATAGCTAATCAACACCACCCACCGCCAGCTCTTGGGCTACACTTTTACCAACGAATAGTGGGATTAACCGTCACGTTATAACGCCCTCAGAGCTGAAAGGCCGAGCATTTTTGGTTATGGGGATTCGAATCCACGGCCCACAGATTGCTCGAGCCTCCTAATCACCTGGCCACCATACCAGGCCGCCCCAGTAAAAGGGAAGAACTTCTAATGTGGTTTATGAAATTAGCACTCGGAGTATCAACAAACACTGAAGATGTTGAGGGGGATCAGTAAAAGTAAAGTAATAGTAACACCATTCTGTGATGTGGAGTAAGGTAGGTGTAAAGTAAAATATGTGTAAAATCAATTATGCATATGAATACAACTTATTGATTTAATTTATTAGTTCAAGCCCTACACCCAATTCTTATGCCCCCAAACGTAGGACGGGTGCCTCAGCTTGTTTTGTATATGAGACAACGACAACAAATTACACGTCATCTACCAATAAACAATGACAGTGCAAAACTTTAAAACGCTTCCTTATCATTAATAGAATATTATCTGCACTCAAGTCGTTTTGAATGAATGTCTTTCAAATACGTACTTTATGTTACCAATATTCAACAGAACACGGCAATAGTTCAAAAAATGGGCTAATTCGATTACGTCATCAAGGTAGTTTTGTCGAGGTACCTTATTTTTTTGGTATTTGTAGGCAGAATTTATTTGTGTCTGGTAGGTGGTAATCATGTATTCTTGGAAACATAAAATTATTTAAAAGTTAACAAATGTACGAAAGTTCTGTATGCTAGAAGTTTCTTAGCATCGCTATGTTACAAAGGACAGTTTTTGTATATTAAGCGATTTGGTTGTTTTTGTATTGTTCAGTTTTGTTGTTTGCATATTAATAGACTTACTTTTGCTTGTATTAATCTATTGAGTTGTTTATGTATTATTTAGTTTTGTTGTTTACATATTAATAGGCTTACTTTTGGGTGTATCATTTTGTTTAGTTGTTTATGCATTTAATCCTTTAATCGGTTTAGTTTTGTTTATTAATCGACTTAGTTTTCTACGCGTATTACTTGATTTAGTTTTTCGAGTATTGATCGTTTTATTTTGTGTATGTTAATTCAATCAAGCGCTTGCTTTGCTTACACAACATACACATTCAAACACGTTACTATTATACAGTTACATAGTAATGCTTTATCTCCATTGTTATTTATTTTGTTGTTGTGTGACCCAGGCGGGGAGTAAGTCCCGGATTCTAGCATTATAAGTGCTCAACCTTACCGTTCAGCCATCGGAGGGCTTCAGTAGTTTGTTTCTTTGTTTTGTTCGAATTTTGTCCAAAGCTACTCGAGGGCTGTCTGCACCAGTCGTCCCTGATTTTGAAGTGATAGACAAGAGGGAAGACAGCTAGTCAACAGTACCCACCACCAACTCTTGAGATGCCCTTCCCTCTACGAATCGTAGGATCGACCGAAGGTTTATAACGCCTCCACAGCTAAAAGGGAAGAGCATGTCCGGAGATGGGGATTCGAACTCGCGACTAGCATATAGCGATTCGAACGCCTTAATCACCAGGCAATGCCAGGCTGATTCAATCATTGAATAAAAGGTTTTCCGAAAGACTGCTAGAGGTCTATCTTGTAGAATGATTACAATCAGCACAATTAGATGAAAGATAGGCTTATAAGTATATTTTTTTTATAGTATACCTATAGGTAGAAATATACTAGTATTTTACTATACGGATAATAAAGACCAAATCACCGTGGAAAACAACGAAAAGTCCAAATGAACAATGAAAGAAAAGAAAAAAGAAACAAAACGAGCTAAGAGAAAACAAACTATTAACCAATGAAAAAAAAAAACAATCCACGAGATAAGTTTTAGCGTTGGGACTACCAGATTTATCCTGGTTCAGAGGTATCTGATTAATTAGGTTCTACTCATAAATTGGTAGACGGTTTACCGCTGATTTAACATCTATACAAAAATACATGCCTTACTTTTCTCCTAACTACAATATTAAAGAAAAGTATAGTTACAGAAAAATCGAGAACATATATAATGGGAAATACGTTAAATGGCAGGAGTGGGTACACAATGTCCCACACCTGTAATACCCTTCACAACAGTACGAGTTCAGGCGTTTAGAACAAGTTCTGCTTGGACTTGTGATGAAGATAAATATACGGTTAGTTTGTTTATTGAAGTTCGAGGATTATCTGCACGAGCCGTCCTTAATTTTGAAACGATAAACTAGAGGAAAGGCAGCTACCGCCAACTCTTGGGCTGCTCTTTTACAAACGAATAATGGAACTGATCGTCACGTTTTACGTTATAACGCCCTCCTCCCCCCATCCACAACTAAAAGGGCGAGCATGTTCGGTGACGGGATTCTAACCCGCCACTCACAGACTGCGAGTTGAGTGCCCTAACCACCAGGTCATTTCAGGCCTTAAATAGAAGGTCATACTGAAACTCATTTTAAATCAAAAGTAAACAGACTGCCTACCGAATCCTAGCTCATTTATTTAAATGCGAATTAGTTAAGTTTTGAGAAAAACGAATTTCCATATTAAGTAGAACTGAAAAGTATTACATAATGGTCTTCCCAACTTTCTCTTCGTTATAATAAAAAAATCTCTTATTTTTCATCTCCAAAGTAAAACTGAAGTTAAACCGTGTGTACAGTTTATCCAAACACTTTCTGACGTAGAGGGAAGCTAAATGCCATGCCTATCCTATCTATCAATCTACTTCGAGTGAATAATGACATCATTATATAAATAGCACCAATCCCCCTGTACATTCCCTGGTTTCATGACCTGAAGATAACAGAAGGGTAAGTTAGGTAAAGGACTGTGTGTATCACTCAGTCTGTTATTCAACCATGTTTGGCAACTAATTAGAAATGTGATACGCCAGTTTAACGATTCACAAACTCGACGTTACTGTAGCTGGAAAACCCGCCCCCACAGCCAGTAGAAACTTATCTTTCACGGATGTGGTGGTTGCCCCATCTAACGCGCACGTTTCTGTTCACTAAGTCGGCATGGTATAAGAGAGAGAAAGAAAGCAACGTATGGAAAGTTTTATGTCTGCATATAATATTAAAGACGATTCAGTTTTGTTTCCCGGTTTGGTTTCCTCCATAAGGGACAAAACACTGCTAATCCATGACACACCGGGGGGCATAACCAGAATCACAGATCGTGTGTGAATGGGGAGGGGGGGGGGGGTAAAAATGTGGGCCGTTTTTTTTTTTTCTACACAAAAAATATAAGTGATTTACCTTACCTTAAATGGAACTTTTAAAACGAAAGCAACAGAGAACAAAACAAAGACAAACTTAGCTCACATCACAGTAATAAGCAGCTAACCCCTCTCCCCTTCCTCCCCATTGGCCAAGCAGCCCCTGAACACATTCACTAAAGAAAATCGAAGTTTCTGCAGAGTTTGTATTACCAATATAGATCAGGTGAATGCGAGTGATATATATATTATAATATTCATGGACCTCCAGTTACAGATCTGATCATGATCAGCATGACGTCAGCGTGACGTAAGGAAATTGCTTCTACCATAGATATTTCCAGGAGATAAGTTATAGTGTGGGAATCTGTCAGACGTATACTTGGTTCAAAAATACCCCCTCGAAGTAGATCTTATTCATAGGATTAAACCTAAAAAAAAAAGCAAGCCTTGCCATTCTGATTCCAGTAATATTTTGAAATTGTTGAGCACAGTATGTGTTGAAATTATAAAGGAGTGTGAGAGGATCCTAGCGTACCCGTTACGTACCCGTTGAGGTTAAAAAAAAATCCCTAATATTTACCAGGTGTCCAAATAAGCACACGAGCTTTAAAATTAATCCCTCATAACACCAAGTTCCCAGATAAACACAATAATTTTAAAATGAATCCCCAATGTTACCAATTTCTCAAATAAGCAGAAGAGTTTTAAAGAGAATCCCCAATATTTACCAAGAGTTCAAATAAGCACGATAATTTTTGAAATGAATCCCCAATGTTACCAGTTTCTCAAATAAGCACAAGAGTTTTAAAATGGATCCCCAGTTTTTCAGCTCCGCTCGTTCCATTAACGAAGATAATTACATATTGATAGAAAGATAGACTAATAACTCATTCTTCTAACTAAGATTTGTTGATTTAGCAGTAATCCATTACTGAAGGAGGACGGGATAAGATTCTTACTATCAGTGTTTACTGATGACCATACTAAGGGTTAGAAGGCCCTCTTCCGGAGATAAGATTTTTTTATAACCCTCAGCGGTCCGTTCTTAATCGTTAGTATAAAAAAAAAGAAAAAAAAAGAAATTACATAGCATCTGCCTTCCCACAATTCTCTGCAGAAGTGAAGAGCTGTATAGGTGAGAAGGTTGTGAGCTTAGCCACCCACACCTGCTCCATAATGTATTTTCCATAATATTTTATTTATGTTGTGTCACATACAGTGCTTACGCTCAAGTTTTGTATACTTCGTCGTGTGAGTTTCAAACAAAATAACAAAACTTGTTGTTTTTTAATAAACGAACTCCCCCCGTTACCAATGGGCCAGTCTCGGTAAGGCTGACTACAACTGTAGACTTTGACGTTGTCAGTTTCCTTAAGTCGTGTGTGAACGACGTAAGAAAAGTTGTGTCATTTTATAGAAGTACATATAATAATATTTCTAAGTAGTACTCGTTATCGGGGAACTTTTTTGAACAGATTTGCGTTCCTTACAAAAGGAACGAGAAAGGCAAATTCCTGTCGCGTACAGATTTTTAACACAAATTAAAGGCGAATTTGTCATCAAACGAAACGTCAAGACAGTATCGAATTCCTGTAGACAGAAGTGTAATATTGTTTACTTTTTTTTCGTTTATCACCACAGTGTTTGTTTCGGCGACTTTAGTCAAAGAAACTTGTATTTAAATGAGTTGCTTAGTAACATTAACAACATCTTCGCAAGATTTCCACTGTAAAGCTTAGGAAGATTTTTGGTTTTGGTGAGTAACAAACAAATATGCTTTCAACCATTTTTTTTCTTGTCATGTCAGTAGGGAAGATGGTTTAATGATTTGGTTTACTCATTAGGTTTAATGCTTTGTTTTCTAGTTATCAGATCTATTACAATACCATATGCAAGGCCATTTTAGAGTAGTATTTAGTTTATTTTGTTTTGACATGTCAGTAGGGAAGATGGTTTACTGATTAGGTTTAATGCTTTGTTTCTAGTTATCAGATCTATTACAATACCACTTGCAAGGCCATTTTAGAGTAGTATTTAGTTTTAGAGATGTGAATAGTGTTGATTTTTTGTCTGTTTTATTTTTATTTTTGAAGAATTTGTTTTTTTGCGCTTAGCTATTTTATAAGTCGAGAAAAATTGGTTGTTTGTGAAATAATATATGTATTGCTCAATTGCTTTTCTAGAGTATCACAGTATAAGGAATTAATGAAGGTTTTGGCAGCCTCACTTTTTGGAGGTTTCAGATGTTACAATAGAACTAGATGCAGGGATAACTACGAAGCTCCTAGTTTTAGAGAAATTGTCTTTGAGAAACTGTTACATGATATTGAAAAAGTACTGATTGTGGATGAAGCTTCTGATTTAAATTAAGAATATACACGAGGAAACCTCGAGACATTCTTAAGAAATTAAGAATTATTTAATTAGTCATCATTTAACCCTCCTACTGTGCTCAGAATTTAGGTTCATCTGTAATATTCATATCAACACATTGAAACAGCCCTGAATTTAGATACATCTGTAATATTCATATCGACAAGTTGAAACAGTCCTGAATTTAGGTTCATCTGTAATATTCATACCAACAAATTGAAACAGCTCTAAATTTAGGTACTTCTATAATATTCATATCAACAAATTGAAACAGCCCTGAATTTAGGTACATCTGTAATATTCATATCAACAAATTGAAACAGCTCTGAATCGATAAAATATTTTATATCTAAATAGCTTTTAGCCTCCCAGTGGCACAGCGGTATGTCTGCGGACTTACAACGCTAGAAACCGGGCTACGATACCCGTGGTGGACAGAGCACAGATAGCCCATTGTGTAGCTTTGTGCTTAACTTTAAACAAACAAATAGCTTTTAATGTTTTAAGTTATATATTAGAACTGAATATCTTTCTCTGTCTCTTTGGCAACCCCTCACAGTCGAGAAAGGTCGTCTTTCATGATAATTTTATCTCCGTGTCTGAAGATGGCTGTCAGACTCTGTTGAAGCTTGGGCATGTATTTCCGAATGGAATGAGTCGTTCTTGATTATAATATATACTCAAAGATACATTTAATTATAACGTGATGGAAACCATTGTTGGGTCAAATGGACCCGAAACATAATTGATTAAAGGATTATATGCTCCAAGTTCAAAACCTTTTCCAAGTCGGGGAAACAAACAGAAAAGGTTTTCTCTAGAAAGTCAACATTAAAGTGAACGCGTGGTGCGTTACTACGCAACTGAGTAAAAAAAAAAAAGACTTTATTAATCGACGGTTTATATACTCCAAACGTGTATGCTTGTAGTAACTATAAAAGTTCTTGTTGGGACAAAGAGGTTGCCAGATAGTTAAACTTAAAAAAAATATCCAACAGTGATTGGTTAACCTGAAATGTGTGAAAATGTACCAGTGCTAAGAAACATCTTATTGCACTTAGAAAAAGAAGAAAATGGAATTTTTTTTCTGGGTAATATCGTTGAGAGACACCATTTTTTTGTGTTTGAATTCCAATCAATTTACTTTTTTTTAAAGCTTAAACTTCTTATTTTTAATGGTCTATAATAAAACGATAAGCTGACTGTCGAGTAAAATTTCGTAGAATCAATGAAGCGTATGGTTAAGACTTGTTCATTATTTAATATATCACTGCGCAGTGAGAAGTGAAAGCACGAATTTTTCTCGTATTGCAGATATTGCTCATGTACTTAAATAATCTTCTTTTATCGGTCTCTCTTATATTTTGTATTCTAGTAAGCAAACTTTTTTTTTTTGATATTGTGAAGTGTCGAGCTGTAAGTGCTATAATTAACGATTGATCGATCTTATTGGAATTTGTTGGTTTGGCGGCTGACGTGATTCCTGAATGTAGCATATTCAGTTGTTGTACTATTCTGTTACATACAGTAATAGTTGTTGGTGAAGTTAGCTCACAGATTCAAACATAGTGGTTTTATTTAGAAGCTGCTTTAGGCGCGTGCGTTTCAAGATTTTCTTTGTTTTATTTTTCACAACTCCAGTTTGTGTTCCAACACGTATCATAATATATTACACTACTTGTCAAAATCTGGCTAAATATATATATAAAGAGATCTGATATTTCAAGCCACTGTCTAAAACTAGGGACTAGCGAATTCATGTTGTAAATGTTGTTTATAAAAGTTCCTTGTAAAAGACATTTTCAATATTTGCATCTTCAGGGATGCACATTTTAAACCGATGGATAGAGCTTAAATATAGCTGACCGTGAGAAAAAATGGGCTTAGTTAAGTGCAACACCTGACGGACAGGCATCCATTTTCCTTCTATCAACCCAGGACATAAACTTACTCTCTATAGTGCAATATGTGGACCTCCACCGGTTGTGAATGACATAAAGAGAAGTCTGGTATATGAGGATTAAACCCCGGTTACGGGACGTTGTCGTCAGAATGGGCGCTTGTTTTCGTCGTCTGTGAATTCAATTTTCGATACGCCTACGCACACACATACACAAAAACAGATTTAAATTTACATGAACCTAGCCAGTTGTTTTTCAACAACCTTGTTGTTCCGGACTTTACTCTCTCCGGTTGTGAGAACAATGAATGCAAACCCTGTCTTGGCTTTCTGCCAGTTAGGGGTTAGCACTAACAAAAACAACTATGGAGTGAACTGGAAGCCAAAGTAAGACGAGTTTACACATTAGAAAAATACGTTTTTGTTTTTGTTAGATTTCGCGCAAAGCTACTCGAGGGCTACCCGCGCTAGCCGTCCCTTATTTTGAAGTGATAGAAGGTAGCTAATCAACGTCACCCACTACCACCTCTTGGTCTACTCTTTTATCAATGAACAGTGGGATAGACCATAACATTATAGCGTTCCCACGGCTGAGAGGGCATGTTTGGTGACGAGGTTTAATCCCGCAACACGCAGAGTGCGAGTCGAGCACCATAACCACCAGCTTAATTTATTTCAATAATTGTCTATTTCTGTGTGAACACGAGTGTTTATTTTAGGAACATTTCAAAATACAATGATTAAGTAAAAAATACGATTTTATGTAAATATGTGGGTATTGCGACTGCAGTACCGAATTCCCCCCCCCTCACCCTTCTTTTCAGGGAGAAAAATTATTTTATAATATATTAACACCAGATTCTGATATGCCTGAAATTGATATTTAACTTGAACGTTTAAAAAGTGTTCCTTGTACACACACACCCCCACAACACGCACGCGCATTTTTTTTCCTACGTCGTAATTTCACAGCCTCAGTGGACGCACAAAATGCCGCATGTGGGTCGATGCCGACACTTTTTCGATCTAATTAGTTTGTGTATAACTGGGACAGCGGTAAGTCTACTGACTTACAACTCTAAAATTCGGGGCTCGATTCCCCACGGTGAACTCAGCAGATAGCCCAAATGTGGCTCTGCTCTAAAATAAACAAACGTGTTAAACTGTTCATTTTGAGAAAAAAAATATAATAATAATAATGAATTTGTAGTTAAGAAATTTTGTGTGGAAATCAATCACATGTGGTTATGACGAGCAGATAATTCTCGTCCTTTCTTACTCAGAAGTCTGATATGAAAAGTAAAATAATATGATTTATATTAGCATGGTAACTTTTAAATATTTCGCGTACAGCATGCATTATTACTGGATTCACAGTGGTATAGAAAGTTTGAAGACAAAGTTACCACATCATGAAAGAAAGAAAGTTTTAAAAGACACATTACTGATTGCTTTGCATTTCTAAGGCGGTCAGATTTCATCACTGAATGGTCGATGGTACTGTGCACGAGGTAACTGATAGGATTGAATATCTAAAAAAAAAACAGATATACACGAAGATTAAAAATGAACTCTTCCATAAAATTTCAATTTTTTTTTAAAGAAAGGGCTAATTCACTAACAGTTGTGTCTTAATGTCAAACCTAAGAAACTTCAATTAAAACTAATAAACATTTTTAGCTACATAAACAAGTGCAGATAAGATAGGGAACAGATAGTGTCTGTCATAATTTAGCAAAGTATGATAACAATGTTACAATTAAACTTGAACAGCGAACTTTCGTTACACAACATGGAGGAATTAATTAATTGATTGAAAACGAGTGAACTAATTAAATTAACAAACATAAGTTTATAAATAAATGGGGGATATTGTGGCCTACTGGTTAGTGAGCCGGACTGTGGATCTTAGGTTCCATGTTTCGCAACCCGTTACCGCCCAAAAAAAAGTGCTCCGCACATAGGGGTCGTGGGTGCGTTATAAGTGTGACAGTCAAATTCAACAAACTAATAAGAAGAAAGTCTGGGGTGGGGGGCTTAGAACGCCAAAACTCGGGATTCTGTATTCGCGGTGGGCAGAGCACAGATAGCCATTTGTATAGCTCTGTACTTAACAATAAACAAACTACAAGGTACGTAATACATTTCATATTCTGATGCACGTTAATACGTAAGAAAGATTGAATTTTTAAAAATAGGTATTAAACTCATAAAATTACCATGATGCTAAATAGTAGAGTATTATATAGAATAGACAGATAAGACATATTAGAGAAACAGATAGTAGAAATCGCTGGAAGAAATGGGAAGTGAAGTCTATGGCTAAGGAAAGCAACGGCAGACTTTGAAATCAACCATTGGATCTTACAGTGGATTCTCTAGTTTTTAAATGAAACTGTCATGTAGATGTCAGTCAAAACAGTCTTTTTGAATGGAATTTACTTGTCATTTCGTTCAGTTTTTTTCAAGAATTAGTAAGTATAGAGACGTGAATATAAAATATATATATATATATAAATTTAATTTAATGAAGCGCAAAGAAATAATGTAGCAAACAAAATTATTTTTTAATGATTATATATAATTCATTGCATGTTTCTTTTCTTTCTCACCAAAGGTAAAATTGTCAAAAAAAAGAATATGTGTCGTAGTTTGTTTGTTTGTAATTAAGCACAAAGCTATACAATGGGCTATCTGTGCTCTGCCCACCACGGGTATCGAAACTCGGATTCTAGCGTTATAAGTCCACGGATATACCGCTGTGCCACTGGGGCAGCTTTGCTATGAAACAAACAAATATTTAATGTGTGACTTTCCATTTGTTATTGAAATGTTATTTATTTCTAAGACGTTACGATCGCTTAAGCCTACTTAGCAACGAGTGCAACGACGTATAAGTAAACACAATTTTCAGAAAGAAAAGAACAGAAAAACCTAGTGAAAAGTTGTAATTACCAGCAGAAAAACTCAAAAATTTAAACATTTTAATTACTTATTTTTATAATAACTACAGGGCCCTCCAGTGGCATAGCGGTATGTATGCGGACTTACAACGCTAGAAACCGGGTTT
>NW_013667625.1:99898-104056 GCF_000517525.1 Limulus polyphemus
ACGGTGATATGTATATAATATTTATGTGTTTTTTAAGTACTTTTAAATCACCAAATGCTAGATGCTGGCGTTTTTCATTCCAAAGTTTATTTATTGCTCCAAAGGTAAGAACTCCCACAAGCACGTTAAATAATTAACGTTTAATTATTCAGGACGACGTTTTAGGTATTTCAGCTTCCTCGGGTTTCAATGTGAATCCCAAGTCTAACCGAATCCGATTAGGATTAAATCTTCCGGTGCCTATTCATGTTAATACGCTTGGTATATATATATATACTAATATCTCACGTTACGAGTAATGTAGTTTGCCCACTTTACATTATTACGTTTTTGACCTTTCTATGAACTTTGACACCCTATTACCCCAGTAATGTTTTTAATTTATATCTGAACACACACATATATATATAAAAAACAGTTGACTTTGGTTTGACGTTGTTTACATAATCAGGATAATTAAGTAAATTTGGACATTTTCGGGGCTCATAAACCGAAACTACAACCAATTATTTAAGTCACGTTGTTGCAGTTCATTTTTCGAAACTCGTCGAGGAAGTAACAGTTTAACCTTCAAGTGATAATAGGCAATAAGAATACAGGCAAAAGCAACGTTTTTGCTATTATAGAAGGGGCGGCACGCCTCCTAGGCTTATGTACTTCTGGATAAAACCTTCAGTAATCACCCTGACTTCCCACCGTTTCCTTCCGTCTTGTATGTAGGTTTTCCTTGACCTGTAGCTATGGAAACACCATCTTCGAACGATAAACGAAAATGGACGGAAAATCTTAGATTTTCTTAAATGATCATCATATATTGTATTAAATCTGGTTTGATCAGAAGCCCGTAAATGGTTGCCTTAAATCTTATAGGTGATATCGCTGATATCACTCTCTTTCTCTCTCTTATAGCTATAAAAGTAAGTCTGGAAATAGTGCAACCTTTTTCAAGTATGGACGGAATTTTGTTAGAAGTTCGTGACAACGTGATGCCTTCAATTTATCAGTTCATAAAAACTTCTAATCATATCCCAGCTGGAACTATTTTTATGTATTTTTACTCATTTGGATTTAAAAATGAATTAGGATTTTGTTTTTGTTATATATATATATATATACACCTGGTTATTTTAGCATTGATCTGGGAGATTCCCAAGTTTACAACATTCAATGACAGAACGTAAAAATTAATGTTGTCTGATTTATCGGTGCATAGGGCAATTTTTTTATTTTTTTTTGAGGTTTTGAAATACATTTCTGTGAATTTTAATCTAGCTAAAGATTTTTACTTTCGGTCGAAATTACGATCGTTTACTGCATAGGTCCTTCCATCAGTTTCGTGTGGACCATTTTTATTTATTTATTCTTTTGTTCATCAAAGTCGGCGAGATATTTACGGTCGTGATATTTCGATTACTTTATTGGCTTACATCTAATTATTTATATAAGTAAACTTTCGAATGTTTGCTATTGGTCTCTTAGCAACCATTTTTAAATTGTATAACGTCAAATTTATTCACCCTTTTTTTAGCTGCTGTACAACCTCAACTTTTTTTTCACATTTAAAAGTTTATTTACATTACTTGAGTGACTAGCTGTAATGTTTCTTTTAAATCCTTCAACTGTAATGTCCATTACTTACCTTTACTTTTAGACGTTGTTGGTACTTATAATTGTTTATATTTGTCTTCCTTCTGAACCAAGATTTTTAAAATACAAATAGGAAATAATTTAACAATAAATAAATAATAAAGTAGGTTGTTACTGACAATTAAAAACCGTTTCTTGAGTTGCATCCGTATTTTCCTTTATGCTTGCGTAAAAAGTAAATTTCGAGTTGGTTACAAAACACTAGAATGTAACTGTGAAGAATGTGCTATAAAACTACCCGTTTAGGATGTTAATAGTGCTATAAAACTACCCGTTTAGGATGTTAATAGTGTTATAAAACTACCGGTTTAGGATGTTAATAGTGCTATAAAACTACCCGCTTAGGATGTTAATAGTGCTATAAAACTACCCGTTTAGGATGTTAATAGTGCTATAAAACTACCCGTTTAGAATGTTAATAGTGCTATAAAACTACCCGTTTAGGATGTTAATAAAACAATTATTAAGAGATTTACGAAAAAAAATACATTTCATCCTACAGTTGAACCATTTAGATTGTGGTCTTCCAGATGGGTTTAAGGTAGGTGTACGGAGACTAGAATTCGGGGCTCGATTTTTTACTGTAAGCAGAGTGCAAATAGCCCATCGTGTAGCCATGCGCTAAAACAACTAATCCTCCTCGACTCTCGTACGTATAAATTGAAGAGGCTTACTTTTCTGCAGTGAATTTTGCTTGTTAATTATCATCACAGTATGTTTTGTTACTGGTGTAAGCAAACTTTCACGCACTCTCTACGCCATATTTCTTCGAGAACTCAGTGTGTTAGGTCATATTGATGTTTATCTAAAGCATAAGACAGACAGAGGTTCTTCTGTGTTTCGTTGATTTTAGATATTAGCAATTTTTGACAGGTTACTGTTTGTTTTTTTTCCACAAGTGACATCTAAGTAAAAACACATTTCGTTACACATCAAATAGGAGTTATTACATTATTTCTTTAACTGGAGTTTCGTTAAAAGTATTAGTTAAAAGTTCAATAACAAATTCACACCAACACATATGCCCCCCAGTGGAACAGTGGTACGTTTGCGGACTTATACTGCTAGAAACCGGAATTCGATACCCGTGGTGGCAAGAGCTCAGATAGCTCTTTGTGCTTAATAACAAATAAACACAACAACCGACAAATATATTGTTATATTTCATTAATACATACACACACACACACACACAGTCTGTGGATTTAGGACTAACCAAAATACCTTAAGCTAGCTGAATCTCATAATTCATTATTGGGATTACGGCCCAAAATGTCGTTAAAAGCGAAGGCACCCAACTGATAAAAGTACTAATCATTTTAAATTTTGTTTTCTGACATATTAAATTAGGGCTATATTAAATTAGCTATATTAATAGCTGGGTTAATTTTTTAGGTTTAAACTATGTAGGTAGTTTACTTTGTCGACATTTTACAAGAGGGATTATAAAGAGGAACTGTTTTTTATTAGCAAATCAAGCTGTTTGATTACTGGTTATTTGAAACCCTTTGAAAATGAAAGTTCACACGTGATAAGATGAGAATGAATATGGATGAACTTCTTATTGTTTGTCTTCAGTAGGATTTTTAACAAAAATCATTTCTGAAATAAGGATATATCTGTATTTCTTCAATTCACCTCATTTAATGCACTTAGCCGATGAAAATACTTTAGCAAGTGCAGTAAAGTTCTTTATATTACAGCTAGGTGGCGCAGCCAACAAATTGCGTAATTATATGAATCACTTTGTTGATTAACCAGTAATTGATTTTTGGTCTTCACCTCTAACGGAATAAAACGTAACTTATTGTAACAGTGTCACATTTTCTTTCGTGATGAAAGTAGGTTTGACTATTTTTTTCACACAGAAACTCGTGCAAAAATGTTCACCTCTGTTCGTGGACTTACCCGGGGAAAGATTCTAATTGTTTTTGCAATGTCTTGTGGGTGGAATGGGCGGGGGGGAGGTTAAGAGACCAATATGTCGTCATTATTGATGTTTTCTAGTTGTAAAGAAACACATATTAACTTGTTAATTATTAAATTACATACTCGTCATTCACCACGTCGAATAAATGTGATGTTTTCGTTAAGAAGGAAAAGTAATCTCTCCTTGTCTGTAATTGGCTCAGACGAACACGTGACGGGGAAGTGAAGAAGACGAGCATAAAAGTTGTGTTTAATATATAACATGCGCAACGTGTCTGGTCAGCTCGTGCGCTATTGGAAAAAAAAAATCGATCATTTGGTCACAGCATCAGTATGACCTTCAAAATGTGTTTAAACTGGGAAAACAAGACCGTTAAGAAAGATTATTGAAGTGGGATTGTAGATAAGGGAACACCAGTGTGCTGACACAATATTTCTACACAATAACTGTGCATCCTAATTATGTGACAAATGTTGTTACAGTAAAAAAAGAATGAATGCGTTTAAAAGCAATAGTGGTTTGTTTGTTTGTTTCGAATTTCGCGCAAAGCTACACGAGGACTATCTGCGCTAGCCGTCCCT
>NW_013667625.1:105056-114945 GCF_000517525.1 Limulus polyphemus
CTAAAAGGGCGAACACGTTTGGTTTGACGGGGATTCGAACCCGCGACCCTCAGATTGCGAGTCGAGCGACCTAACCACCTGGCCATGCCGGGTCCTTTACTTAAGGTATACCTCTCGTGTTGAGATATTATCATTATTTCGTAATTTTGCTTGAAATTCGGTTATCATCATCAGCTCGTTTGCTTGTGAAAATATAAATGAGAAGTTGGAAAGCCTATAGAGATTTTAATTATTTTGTTGATTTCTTCATCTAGCGTTTATCCAGTTCTCTACAGATCTTCTATTCAGATTTCTAATAGCTGTGTGATATTTATAACTTAATTATACTAATTACTCCAGGACTATGTTGAAATGTTGTTAGAAAACACCCCCTCTCCTTTTCTTGGTGGTAGGAGAGAGCGTCCTACAGAGGTGTACTCTAGTGTTACACATTCACGATTTCATCAGTTAAAACACATGTTTGGTATCAACTGGTGCTTGAGTTCAATGTGCCTAATGATTAGCGTGTCCGAACTGTGAATATGGGGATTCGTGATTTATGACCCGTTGCCACAAAAATACCCATGTGCGCTATAAGAGTGACGGTCAAATTTCAATTTTCGACCAGACAGGAATAGCCCAAGAGCTGGCAGTGGGTGGTGTTGACTAGCTGCCTTCCCTCCACTCTATCGCTTCAAAATGAGAGACGACTAGCGCAGATAGCTCTCGAGTAGCTTTGCGCGAAAATTCAACAAACAAACAAACGAAATTCGCGAATATAAGATATTGTACTTGCCGAAACGTTTCTCATAACTTTGACAACCGGGTTAGTCAAAAAATAATTTGCGAGCCTATAACTAAGGGCAGTTTTTTCTTTCTTTTTTTTTTTTTGAAACACTGATGTAACGTTGAGTTTGTTTTTTGTTGTTGCTATTAGAACTAAGGTACCTACATTCTGAATGTTAAATTTTATATTACAGTTTCTCTTAAATTAAGCCTTGTGGTTTTCGATTAAAGTTTAGTTCTTGTGTAAAAGCAGTCGAACTTTCAAGCATGTAATTTTTTTTCAATAATCAGCATCCACCCTCGAAACTATACGATGCAATTTTTCTTTTTACTAATTGACGCCCTTGAAACTAAATAGGCTGTACTTTTTTATTAAAAAAATGACGCCCTTGAAACCAAATAGGCTGTACTTTTTATTTAAAAATTGACGCCCTTGAAACTAAATAGGCTGTACTTTTTATTAAAAAAATGACGCCCTTGAAACCAAATAGGCTGTACTTTTTATTTAAAAAGTGACGCCCTTGAAACCAAATAGGCTGTACTTTTTATTTAAAAAAATTACGCCCTTGAAACTAAATAGGCTGTAATTTTTATTACAAAAATGACGCCCTTGAAACTAAATAGGATGTATTTTTCTTTAAATATTGACAAAAACTAAATAGGATGTAATTTAGAAAAAAATTGACACCCTTGAAACTAAATAGGATGTAATTTAGAAAAAAACTGACACCCTTGAAACTATATAGGTTGCAATTTTTTAAAAAGCCAGCACCTTCGTAACTATATAGAATACAGTTTCTTTAATGTTGTATTAATTACTCCAATAAATTACCTTGGTTCATGATTAGTCATCGCAAAAATCTCTCGTCATGGTTGTGTTTGACGCATATGTTTATCTATTCCTAACTCGGCTGAGTGTTTGTGGATTCAAAGGTCATCGTCGAATAGCTTTGTACTCTTCGGACCGATCTTTATTTGTGGTCTACTATCGTGTAGTTTGTAAACTATTTCTTTGGAAAGTGTATGTGTAGAAGTTCAGGGTTGTGTTACTAAAACAGAGAAGTTGATCTTATACAGATAATATCTAGTTTGATGTGTTGTCGTATTTCTTGAAATAAAGCAACAGTTAACGAGAAACATGCCCTCTTTGAAACGAGAGGGGGAGGGATTCTCGCCACATCCTGCCAACGTACGAAGTTGTGGTGAGTCTGGTGATGAAGAAACGTATCACATCCCGTCAAAAATACAAAACTGAGCGTGTGGTAGCTAAAAACAGCTGTGTGGGAGATGGAAGCTGTGTTATCATTGATATTCAGTTTGTCTCACATACAATCTCTGCATGTTTCTAACGGTTTCTTGATAAAGCTTTAACCAGGAGTGGTATATGTGAGCACATTAACTACTTGTTTTTGATAAAACTTTGAACAGGAGCTTTATTTATGAACATGTTAAACAACATGTTTATTGGTGAAGCGTTAACCAGGATCGTTATCTAAGAGCACATTAAACGACATGTTTATTGATGAAGCGTTAACCAGGATCGTTATCTAAGAGCACATTAAATTACATGTTTATTGATAAAACTTTAACCAGGAGCTTTATTTATGAGCATGTTAAACAACATGTTTATTGGTGAAGCGTTAACCAGGATCGTTATCTAAGAGCACATTAAACTACATGTTTATTGATGAAGCGTTAACCAGGATCGTTATCTAAGAGCACATTAAATTACATGTTTATTGATAAAACTTTAACCAGGAGCTTTATTTATGAACATGTTAAACAACATGTTTATTGGTGAAGCGTTAACCAGGATCGTTATCTAAGAGCACATTAAACGACATGTTTATTGATAAAGCTTTAACCAGGAACTTCGTTTATCAACATATAAATTTAAGTGATTGAAGCTAAAATAGTTAATGTAATGTTTCAAAATACTTATAAATTCTCACTACCTTCTGATCGAGGGTGTGGACTGTGTTTAGTTTTTCACGTCTTGTAATATATAACTTTGTGCAATATAACATTGTGTAATATAACTTTGTATAATATAACACTGTGTAATATAACTTTGTGTAATGTAACATTGTGTAATATAACTTTGTATAATATAACATTGTGTAATATAATTTAATGTAATATAACATCGTGTAATATAACACCGTGTAATATAACATTGTGTAATATAACATCGTGTAATATAACTTAATGTGATGATATAACTTTGTGTAATATAACATTGTGTAATATTACTTTATGTAATATAATTTTGTGTAATATAACATTATGTAATATAACATTGTGTAATATAACTTTGTGTAACATAACTTTGTATAATATAACATTGTGTAATATAACTTTGTGTAATATAACTTTATGTAATATAACATTATGTAATATAACTTTATGTAATATAACTTTGTGTAATATAACATTATGTAATATAACTTTATGTAATATAACATTCTGTAATATAACTTTGTTTTTGCCGGGATAAATAAGCCAAACATTCGACATTACGCTCGGTAGAAGTCTTGAAGCATTTTATCTAACCTTAATAGTACCAACCAGTGTAAGTAACGTTTTCACCAGTTATCTGTATTTTACTTGAGGCCAATAGTACCAACCAGTGTAAGTAACGTTTTCACCAGTTATCTGTATTTTACTTGAGGCCAACTATATTTTTCTTTCGATTATGATGACTTAGAGCGAAGAAGAGATTTTTGGCTATTACTGTTTTTTTTTTCTAGATACTTAATACAGTCATTTGTATCATCCGGTCCCCACGCATTGCCACCATTTTTTTCTCTTGATATTCAAGAGGGAGTGATACCCTTGTACTCTAACTGCTCAGGGAGTCACTAATACTTTCCACATGTCAGGAAACGGGTTTTATTACCTGTGTTGTCTTGGATAATCAACTAGAAACATCAAGTTATATTTCGAAGGAACATTCAGTTTATAAAGCTATCGTCCTGTTATACAAAATAATGAATTCGAAACATCCTCCATTTTCAGTGAACAATTTATCTGAAGGTGAAATGTTCCCTAAATGGGATTCCACAAATCTTGTAACGTATTAATGCTTTCTCTCTTTTCTTCTGAGATCAAAATAGAGATAATAATACGAACTGAACGTCATGTCTAACGACGTTTCCCGCAACAGGGGTTGGGCTACAGGACAGCATACAGTGGATTTGTTGTTTGTCTGATAATTTAACAAAAACATATTGCAATACTGGACTGTGAATATCTAGAGAGTGTACGATGTACTGGACTGTGATGTAAGTAAGAAATATCAGTGTCGAGTAAATATAAAGTTTTCTGAACTGTAAAAAATAAGTGTGATAAATATCTAGAGAGTGCTGGACTGTGATGTAAGTAAGAGATATTAGTGTCGTAAAAATACAAAGTGTTCTGAACTGTCAGTAAATGTGATAAGTATTTGGAGTGCACGATGTGCTGTACTGTAAATGAGTAATGTCAAAGTTTATAGAGAGTACAGGGTGTATGAACTGCAAGTAAGTGGTCTCATAGAGATGTACAGGGTATTCAGAAGGAGCGAGAAAGACCCTATAATGAATAAATGAACCTCGAAAAGCTTAAAAGATTAACTAAGAAGTATACCATATCCTGTATTAACTCAAATTGCGTGTTTCTAAATTTGTTTGCCCGCAAACTCTTCCTACAGTTTTGGAGCTAGTATTACCAAATTTGGCAAGTGCACTCAGGGCAACCCGGGAAGTGTCCTTGTCTAAATGGTGTTGGCCCCTGTCAAAGGCGAATAAAAAAATCACCTGGCAGGTCACTCAGGCATGGTGCGGGCCTAGGAGTAGGCTATCGGGGTCACTGAACTTGCAATCGGGATTCTGATTTTGCGTTCCTGGTGGCGCCATTTTTGAAACTGTGCTCAAACCCCCACTAATGAGCAAGAGAGGTCTACGCTGAACCTGACCTTTCCCTGGTCCAAAACATGGACCGAATCCCGATAAAGAAGAATTAGTCTTAAGCGAGCGAAACTAAACTTAGCACATGTGGGGGTTTCTTTTCTGGTACACACTCCCTTGAGGTAGCTATATAATTAATTGGAGATAATGTAGGAGTTTGATCGGTACATTGGACCCCTCGGAGCGCGAATATTTTGTGTTAGTGTGTACTAAAGAAGCAACACATTCACGATTCTTCGTGCTCAGAATTTATGAAAACACATGTGATCAAGGACAGGCCGAATGACGAAGTGATTTGATAGAATGCAATAACAACAGTTTAGTTTATTTTTGTTTTGTTTTTTTATTTAGTAATTTTAATAGCTACAAGATCGAAATCATTTTTTTTCTAAACTCTAAAATTGTTCGTCAAATCGGGTACTTGAAACCCTGTTCGAAATACTTGCGTGTTTGTTCAGTTTACGATTCTAAAATTGTTTGTCAAATCGGGTACTTGAAACCCTGTTCGAAATACATGTGTGTTTGTTCATTTTACGATTCTAAAATTGTTCGTCAAATCGGGTACTTGAAACTCTGTTCGAAATAGTTGCACGTTTGTTCAGTTTACGATTCTAAAATTGTTCGTCAAATCGGGTACTTGAAACCCTGTTTGAAATACTTGCATGTTTGTTCAGTTTACGATTCTAAAATTGTTCGTCAAATCGGGTACTTGAAACCCTGTTTGAAATACATGCGTGTTTGTTCAGTTTACGATTCTAAAATTGTTTGTCAAATCGGGTACTTGAAACCCTGTTCGAAATACTTGCACGTTTGTTCAGTTTACGATTCTAAAATTGTTTGCCAAATCGGGTACTTGAAACCCTGTTTGAAATACTTGCGTGTTTGTTCAGTTTGAATATTACAAGTTAAGTAACTATAGTTTACGATTCTAAAAGACTTGCACGACGTTGCAAATGTCTTGATGCCCTGAATTGAATAGGTGCTGATGTCACGTTTCAGGGGAACCATTGCATAGCTACCCTGGTCATAAGAATCTTTTGGTTCGTGCAAGGTACAAAAAGCAAAATGGCAACTCTTACTGTCACCCCTCCTCCATTCACGTTCACGTTCTCCTTCTCGTTAAAACCAATAAGAGCAAATAGTACTTGCAGTAAGACGGGGATATAGATCTGTTTAAAGTTCCTTTTCTCATTAACTAAGGCTTCCCTGCGAAATGTGAGTACAACTAATAAGGTTTCTTAGGATAACATTAATTAGGTCACTAACATTTCGACTGTTGTGCTGCCCTTGGAATAAAGAAATCATTGACGGGAGGCTCAGAAGGAAGCATTGTAATAAAGGCTCAACAAATACGTCTCCCAAACGTTTATTGCTTCTGTCATTTTTGTGAAATCGATATCATTTTGACCGCATATTTTCCTTTAGTAATTTGTTTATAGACTTAGCCACAGTTGCAAACGTATTATTTTATCTGGAGTTTAGTATCGATTGAATTTACTTGTTAGCGAATTCTCAAACGTCATGATTTATAAATGCATTTAAGAACATTCTAGAAATTTAGCGCCAATTCCGAAAAGATAGTTTATTTATTTTGTTGAAGTTCAGCACAAAGCTACACAATGGGCTATCTGTGCTCTGCCCACCACGGGTATCGAAACCCGGTTTTTAGCGTTGTAAGTCCGCAGAGACATACCGCTCTGCCACTAGGGGGGAGGGGACTTGGGGGAGAGAGGGCATCAGTCTGTATCTAAAATTATATTCGCGGCAGCAGGATGTTAAAAATATTTTTTGTTTGGCGGTAAGTTAAAGAACTTACAACACTAAAACCCGGGGTTCGATTCCCCGCGACGGATACATGAGATATGCCACTGTGGTTTTGCTCTAAAACAAACAAACATTACACTTCTACGTGGAAAAGACTTGTATTTTTTTTTATCGGGGGGGGGGGGGAGTGTGAATATTTTAACACCATTAAAATCTTAAGTGCTACTTAACTTTTAAAAAATTCTCTAGTAGTCCTTCATTAATTAAAAGTAGCATATAGATTACCTACCACGTATCTTCGGCTGCGTCAGTAAACCTGTGTCGTTTTAAAGTGGAACGTAGTTTGCGTTCTTTAATTAATTAAACGTATAACATTCAGGAGACCACGTGGTAAACTTGTATCGTTTCATTTTAAATTACATTGTACGATACTTTGTCTCTGTCACGTTATCTGTGTTAAAACGAAGTCAATTTTTCTGCAGATCATGTTAACTGTATTTCAGAAATTTGTGCGTGTGTGTGTGTGTGTGCACATGAATTCTTGGGCTGGGTGTGGCCAAAAGATTATCATGCCGGAATGCGAATCCGACGGTTCATGGTTCGCGTTCTGTTATCGCAGAATCTCGTTCCTCACTTTGGAGACTTAGGGACGTTATAACAGTTACGGTCTAATTCCACCTTTCTTTCAGAATAGCCCATAAGTTGGTGACGGGTGCTGTTGAATAGTTGCCCTCCTTCCAGTATGTCAGTTTAAAATTAAGAACGGCTAGCGCAGATAGTTCTTCTGTAGTTTACGTGAATTTTGGATGCAAACAAATAAATCGCGAACACTTTTATGTGTTAGTATAAAATAACTACGCTCCACCGTCAAGCTAAAAGCGTCCCCTTATCATTCACAAAGACCCCAGTGTTTCGACCAAACTCCTCCATTATCCCTAATTACTTTTATAGCTATCCCAAGAGAGGGTGCCGTACCCATAAACAACTTGGGTCACCCGCTTGTGATACCTGAGCACGTGTATGTTCTTACTTTGTTTCTTCTACCTTGTGTGTGGAGGTATGACCGTAGTTTCAAACATGGTGCCCATGAATCCCGAGAGGGAATGAGGAACACAAAATCAGATGACAGATCCAGGTTTATCGACCCTGAAAATACTGTAGACGTATTCCAAAACTGTGGAACGAGTTCGCGTTCAAACAAAATTCACCAACACACAATATGAATTAATATACGATAGCACACTGTGTAACTCGTAATTTGTTGACATGACATTAAACTACTCTTCAGATGTCAACAGAATAGCCGGCATGTTACAGAAGTAAGTTCACAACTTAAACAAATAACCGGCATGTTACAGAAGTAAGTTCACAACTTAAACAGAATAGCCGGCATGTTACAGAAGTAAGTTCACAACTTAAACAGAATAACCGGCATGTTACAGAAGTAAATTCACATCTTAAACAGAATAACCGGCATGTTACAGATGTAAATTCACAACTTAAACAGAATAGCCCGGCATGTTACAAAGGTAAATTCACATCTTAAACAGAATAACCGGCATGTTACAGATGTAAATTCACAACTTAAACAAAATAACCGGCATGTTACAGATGTAAATTCACAACTTAAACAGAATAGCCCGGCATGTTACAAAGGTAAATTCACATCTTAAACAGAATAACCGGCATGTTACAGATGTAAATTCACAACTTAAACAAAATAGCCGGCATGTTACAGAGGTAAATTCACAACTTAAACAGAATAGCCGGCATGTTACAGAAATAAATTCACAACTTAAAAATGACTAAACACACATTTTTTGGTGGGCTTTAATTACGTTAAAGACTGTTGCAAAAATACTTGTAATTTAGTTAATTGTGTTAGGAAATGATAACACTGTTCTGTGTCCAATTCTTTTTTCTTTTTTGTCGTTTGAGAATTAAAAGTTAACTTTGACATCAATTTTCTTAGTTGTTTATAGTGAATTTCCTCTTGTGGGTTTACATTTGAGAATTAAAAGTTAACTTTAACATCAGTTTTTTGGCTGTTTATAGTGAATTCCCTCTTGTGGGTTTACATTTGAGAATTAAAAGTTAACTTTAACATCATTTTTTTAGCTGTTTATAGTGAATTTCCTCTTGTGGGTTTACATTTGAGAATTAAAAGTTAACTTTAACATCAGTTTTTTTAGCTGTTTATAGTGAATCCTCTTGTAGGTCTACTGATAGAAGGTTTTTAGTATAATTGGATTAAATTATCAGCTGGGCGAGTAGCGTATTTACGTTATAAAAAACCACCACAGTCGGTGTTCTTCAAATCTTTAGTATAAAGTCTGAAGCGACTATTTTTCTGGTTGTTGTTGAAATGTTCTCTGGAGTGAAAAATCGTTTTTTTTTTAATGCTTTTGATAACTTTGATCTTAGAGTCCATACTTCTGTGCCAGGAAAGTCTACAGATATGTAGCTCCAATAAAAAGTGTTAGTATATGATTTTGAATGGTTAAGGAACAAGTTCATTTAATGAGACGCCAAGCCCGTAAAAAGTAGAAAATTTGTATTGATGCGTGTGGTTAGCCCCAGAGGTTTTTTTTTGTCTTTATTATGATTCTTGTTATTTAGGGTTTGTAAGAAGATACAAGCTTCCAAAAGTAAGTGTAGTTTGTTTGAAGAAACACCATCTAAAAGTTAGAATAAAACAGACGTAGTTTTGCTTGGACGGCGTTAAAACCATGCAGTTTAAAGAAACGGAATATCTAATTAATAATTGATGCTAACAGATTCAGTGTTAGTCCTAACCCAAAGAGAAAGAAAAGCGTTTCTCAAAGACAGTTTTGATAGATCTATCGGAGCTATTTCGTTGTTCTCTTCTGGCTCTCTTTCTGTAAAGGATTCTAGTTTAGAATGGAGCTGTTTCGAGGGCAGTTAATCGTGGAAATGATAACTTGTTTGTGTATTTATTTAATTAGAAGGAAACATTACGTTGTTTTGTTATTTAAACTTATTTAAATTTATTTGTTTGATAACTGTTTAAATTTGCATCTTATGGTCCTGTGGCTGTGTTACTGAATTACAAATGTCACAAATTTTAATAGGCTAGGCAATAACATACTAATACGGAATTTAAAGACATCAAGAAGGTTAAGGCCGGACGTAGCCTAGTGATTAGCATGCTGGACTGTGAATCCGAGGATTCTAGGTTTGTGATCTTTGCCGTAAAATCGCGCTCCGCATTTTGTGACCATGGGTGCGTTATTAGAGTTATGGTTTGTCGAACAAAAGTAGCCCAAGTAGTGGTGGGTGCTGTTGACTACCTGCCTTTTATCTAGTCTGTCAGTTTAAAATTAGGGACGGCTAGCGCGAATAGTCTTTTTGTAGCTTTGCGCGAAAAGTCTGAGACGAAAAAAAAAAAAAAA
>NW_013667625.1:115929-120560 GCF_000517525.1 Limulus polyphemus
ACAGTAGTTAAGATTTATTCGGAATTCTTTGTCTGTTTCAAAATATTATTATTATTAAAAAATATATATTTCAAAAGTAAAGTTTTAAATGTTTGTTGCACTTTTGCGTCAGGATGGGGGAGGGGTATGGGGTAGGTACACTAATGGAAAACCGTTCAGCAACTAAGAATAGTTTGTAAAACTTTGTGCTATTTACCAGAACTACTCTGCAATTAGATATATCGTAATAAGATTTTCTACATGACAGTTCTTGCTTTGTAGGCTTTTGATACATTGAGCAAAGTGTGCGACATTTACGTCCATCGCTGCAATCCAGGGCTACACTTTGACACCTAGACATCGTAAAAAATTTGTACAGATATCTAGATGCTCGTTAAACACGACATTGTTGTAATTTGTATTTTGCTGGCTAGATGGCGCTTTTCTCTGCTAGTTCACAACCAGCCTTCCAACTCTCAACAGCTACCACATTCCACAATTTAATCTACTCACACAGCCACGTAAAGATGCCGTTGTTATGCTACCTATTTAACATGGGACCGTTATAAAATAGCAGTTCAGGAAACAAATGAGTTACTCCTTCTAAGTTACTCCATCAATGGTATGTCAAGACTTAGAGACAGTCGTTGGTTTCTTTGCTTTCCAAATGCAGTCTTTCAAACAGTCACTTGCTCGGACCTCTTCAGGAAATAGTCCTAACGCTTCTTGGAAAACCCATGAAATACGTTGACCTTTGTTGCCAGTTCATCACAGTGGCTAACCTGACTGTATCCGGGTGAAAGTAGTAGTGGACGCAGTGGACTTGATGAGTAGGAAAATATGGGCATTGGCATATTTGAGTCTAGTAGTAGACTTGAGACTTTCTGTAATCTGCTGCTTGGTATTTTGTGTTGGAATATGTACATTTGATCTGCATAGACTCCTTTATGGAGTACTGACACGATCTTGTTAGACGGACAAACTTGAAGTTAAGTATACACTAAGCAGATCCTGTTCATCGCATCAAGAATATATTATATGATGTCCGAGAGCCTCTTGATTTATTTTATACAAAATCTCGTTCATAAATAAAAATAATAGTTGTTTTTAAACTTAAAACCAAACATGAAATCACAGAATATTTTCCACTTAAAATAAAAAGGACTGAACATGAAACGGATTAGTCTTGATCATGTGAACATGGAACGGACTAGTCTTGATCATGTGAACATGAAACGGATTAGTTTTGATCATGCGAACATTAAACGGATTATTTTTGATCATGTGAACATGAAACTGATTAATCTCGATCATGTGAACATGAAACGGATTAGTTTTGATCATGTGAACATGAAACGGATTAGTCTTGATCATGTGAACATGAAACGGATTAGTTTTGATCATGTGAACATGAAGCGGATTAGTCTTGATCATGTGAACATGAAACGGATTAGTTTTGATCATGCGAACATTAAACGGATTAGTTTTGATCATGTGAACATGAAGCGGATTAGTCTTGATCATGTGAACATGAAATGGATTAGTCTTGATCATGATTGTAACTGAAACAGGAAGTTGAGGTAAAAGTGAAGAAAGAGAAACTATTATTCAAGTTGTTGCATCAAATCATCATAGTAGGAAGGATTTCTAAGTCGTGATTCATTGCTATATTTAATAAGTTTCTATATTTTGTAAGTGTTATATATTGTATAAAATATCATGATCGTTATTAATCTTTATTTTTTCACAGTTCTGCTGATTACTCTTCCAAGTTTCATTGCAATAATTAATTTACACCTATTTAACATATTTGAGACCAGGCGTGGGCTGTATACCGAAAGGTCCAACTTTCATGCCGTGATGATATTGAACACATTCCACAATTTAAACTTTGGGTGCATTATAAGAGTAATAGTCAAACTCTTATTTGTTTCAAAGCTACATAAAGCTCTTACGGCGGCAGGTGCTTCTGACTAATTTCCTTCTCCGCGGTCATTATTTTAAAATTAGGGATGGTTATAGCTAAACCCTTGGAGTCTCTGATCTGGCTGTTTAGCTCATGTGCGCATAAGATGCCGTTCAGGTTACAAATGTCAAAACCAGTATTTCTAGTTATTTCCCTGAGAGGGGACCGAAGGCTGCTTGGAGGAGTCGCTTGTTTTAACCACTCGCACACTGATAGTGTATTGACTGTCAGTCAGTCAGTCAGTAGACACTAAAACGACGTCGCATAAGGGACGCTTAACGCTGTAATGTGTACTGTCGTGACGTCAGTAAAACGTGCGCATGCCATGAATCACGAGAAGAATTATGCACTCTGTAGGCTACAACACAGCATGACGTATAAACTTGAAAATGAAAAATATTTCTTCCTTTTAGTTTTGGTTTTATTTACTCTTGAAACAAAACAATTTCGGGGACTCTGGGGAAGTATATCTAGTATATAAGGGACGGCTAACCCTGCGGGTTAAATATCGTACAGTTTTCTCTCTAGTGGATGCACAATATTTCTTCCCTGTGACGTATCCATAGCAACTTCTTACCAATCAACTGTAGATAAACGTGATTACAAAAGAACTCGGGCCTACCTACAGTTCTGGACGCCAAAATATTGGATTAGCTTGCATTTGATGGATGTAATCTTCAGTAATCAAAGTTTCAGTGCATTGAATCATTTTGTCTCACGTACTATTACTCTCTTTTGGAAGTGAAGGGAGAAAAGTAAAAAATCCGATTTTTATCCTGGATACATGTACTTTACGTATGCACGCAGAAAATTTAATTCTCCGATCCTATTTCCGGCCCTTCTAGCCTGTCGTGCTACGATCTAAACGACACATCAACTCCAACTCAGTCTTGTAAGCATGCAGGGTTTCTAAGCTGTTGCTTGGAGATATTTCGCGTCGCAGGTCCTTTATTAACGACGTTTTTTTTTATAAGCCCTTAAATTTCGGTTGCATATCAAAATGGTTGTTTTGAACCACTGTGTATTATTGATTTATAAGTTAATTTGTAACGAATGAGACATGTCAGTAGATTAAACAAACTTGATTGTTATTTTTTTGTCAAAAAAAAACAACGCAAGATGGCGCTAAAATTATTATTGGTGAACGGTTTGAGGAATAATACACCTTTCTGTAAACAATAAAAGGTTTAAGATGTGTATAATATATACACACACACACACACAACAAAAAAAAATCATGCTCTGCACTTTGGCGACGTACGATGTTTACTATCTGCCTTCTCTCTCTCACTTCGGAATTATTGACGGTTAGCGCAGATAACCCACGAGTAGCTTTGCGCGAAATTCGACAAACAAAAAAGGGTTATATCATATACACCACCTCATGTGTATTTGCTTTATTATAAACTAGCTGTCGTATCCGTTCAACGCACAGAGAAGACATAAGTGCCTTCCGGAGTGTAACATAGGGATTAGATCCGAATGATGACCCCCTCTTGTCAGTGCCTAGAGGGCCCTAAGAGTGCGTGCCAGATTTGGTGACAATCGGTCAAGCGATTCGCTAGTTATAAGTGGACAAACACATACACACAGATTCTTTTCAAATAATCGTTTACGTATGTATTTATCAGGCTAAAATATCGTTAAAAACAATTAGGGTTAGAAAACAGTGGTTTCTGTGGTGAGCAAAGCTTAAATTAAAATACACAATACTTATACTAGACTATGGAGTCAATGAAAAGAAAACTCAGTTTCGACTTTTCGCAATACAAAACCGTTTCAAAACGGAAAGAAACGAAAACCTTTACCGAAACAAACTACCGTATTAAAATCTTTGGTAATTACTGCCTTAAAGAGAGTCAATGAGAAACCTTGTAGCTGTCATGTTTAAATTTGTGTTGTCTTGTGAAAGTTATCGGAAGACATAGGACTATATACGATATTTCACGCGATTAGTAAGGAGTGTGAAAGACGTGGGAGGGATTTTTCTTAATAGTTTGAACTGTGAATCTGTAGAATGATATTTTTAAGGGCCTTGGAGTTCGACAGTGGAGCTATTGTAAAGAGCAGGTGTTCTCAAAACGTGTGTCGTGGCCCCACGGGGGGTCTCGGGAGGCTCCCAAGGGGGTAAGAAAGTAGTTGAAAAGATGCTACAAATCTCTTTGAAGCTTTTTTTTTTCTTCTGTAAATGCCGATACATTCAAAGAGTTGCTTCATCTCTTCATTGTGTGATGTCGCTACAGTTCCCCCTCTTCGTTTCAGAGTTTTTAAAGCAAAAATACATAAGGACTATTCTGCCCATAGCAGTCCCTAATTTTGAACCGATGGATTAAAGGGACGGCAGTTAATCAACACCACCCGCCGCCAACTCTGGGTCTACTGTTGTTTGATTTAGTTGTGAAATTTCACCGTTACTTTTTTATAAGTGCACTCGTGACACCAAAAGTGCGGGGTGGGTTTTTTTTTCGGCAACGAGACGCGAACCACAAGTAATCGGATTCACAGTCCATGTTTGCTAACCACCAGTCACACCAGTTAAAGTTGTGAATAATCTAAATATACTCTATTATGCATTTGAGGTTTTTCTTCCCCCCTTTTTCTTTTTTAGAACAGGTGTTATTCTCTGTTGATTTTTAGTTGCCTGAAAAAAGTTTGTTTTGGTTTGTTTTGAATTTCGCGCAAAGCT
>NW_013667625.1:120898-123726 GCF_000517525.1 Limulus polyphemus
CTACTCTTTTTACCACCGAATAGTGGGATTGACCGTCACATTATGACGCCCCCATGGCTGAAAGGGCAAGCATGTTTGGTGGGACGGGGATTCGAACCCGCGACCCTCAGATTGCGAGTCAAGCGCCCTAACCCCCTGGCCATGCTGGGCCTTGAATAAAGAGGGGGGGGTGATTGAGAAAATCGAGAACCCCGAGTATAGAGCTTGATAGACATAAATTATATTTTTTTTTAAACACGAAATTAGGTGTATACTTGTATTTATTTATTCTTAATGTTTTAATGAGATTAGTAGATCTCATTTGATATCGGTTTAATAAGATATTTATACGAGATAAATAAACAAATTGAAAAACCTGCAAATAGGGATCGTAAAAAAAGTAGGAACCAAAGCTGAAAATACTGTAGACATTATTTACTCAAACTACAAACCCTTATTTTGCTCCATGCTGTTACCTAGAATTACATTTGGTGGAGTCAAAATAGGGATTTTTAGTTTGAGTAAATATATATTAATGTCTAAAATATCTCCAGCCTTGTTTCCTTACTTTTTTACGATCTCTATTTGCAGGTTTTAAACTTTCCAATTTGTTATTTATTTGTTTGCTGGCTTTATTTATGCTCAATTATGGGCAAAAGATTATTTGATATGGTAGCTAACTTTATACATTGTAATGATAATAAGCATAGCTAGTAGCTAGCTGATACGTTCATGATGATTTACTGTAGCTATTGGCTATTTGATCGCATTATTTCGAGAGGTAAAAATGTTAACCTGCAGTTGGATACTGTCATGGAGGTTATTTTTATAACTGTATTTTGTCCATATTTTTACTGAAAATAATTAGATTTATACATAAGGTACGTGGGACCGAACATTGTCTTGTGATTAACGTGTCGGGCTGCGAATCGAAGGGTCCGGGGTTCGAGACGTGATGCTGATGAACTTGCTCTGCAGTTGCAGTTGATCCCGATGTTCGGTTTAAAGAGCTGGACAAAGCCTTTGTGGCGGCTGGTGCTGATGGCTGGCTGGCCTGTCTGTCTTCCTCCTAGTCAGTATTATAAAATTAGGAACAATTTACACCTGTGCTCACGTGCACACAAGATACCGTTCAGATTGATAAACTCCAATTCCAAAGAAGCACGCGAATTTCATTTTTTTTTATCATGCATTAATTACATGTTATTTGAGTCCGTAACAAGTTTTCAGTTGTCACCACATTGTAAAGTGAAATTATTCCAAATGTATCATGCCAAACCAGGACCTTTTTTTTTCATACTCGTTGTTGTTTCGAAAGTCAAATTTAGTCTAAGCAGGCACTGTGGGAACGCTGAATAAATTACTCTACAGCTGGTAAAAACTTCCATGACATCGAGCGTGGGCGAAGTACACAGTACACAGGTGATATTAGTGCTGTGCTGTGTAATTAATATACCGACGTGCATCATTCATTAATTTCTGGCTTACTCCGTTTCGTTAAGACAGCGAGGTTATAAGCAGTTGTTAGTACGAGTGGGAAGAATTAATGAGCACAATATATAAAAAAAAGGTTGTAAGTTATTTCAATTGTGTATAGGAGTAGAATTACTGACTTAGTGCCATTGTTAAAGCCAGCTTGAAAATATTAACATAAAAAAACGACATTTTATACAAGTAGCATCAGTATCTGTACGAGATATTTAATATACTTGACCTGCGTCAAACGTAGCGGTTCCTAACGAATAGTACTGCTTGGAGTGAGTCATCTGGTAAGTATTGGGTTCAGTAGGAGGTGTTGACGTAACCAGCCAAACTGCTTGGGCTCGTCAAGTGGAATTTAGTCGATCAGTGTCAGCGGAGGCGAAGCTCAAGTGTTCAGGCCGGAAAAAAAAAGAAAAGATGGTTTTAGAATTGTTGATCTTTTTCTTTTTGGTGAGTCGGTGTAAAAATAAATAACTGTATTCCATCATATTAATATGGGCACAGTAATAAAGGAGGCTTAGCGAAGAACCATATTAATATAGGCACTGTAATAAAGGAGGCTTAGTGAAGAACCATATTAATATAGGCACTGTAATAGAGGAGGCTTAGTGAAGAACCATATTAATATAGGCACTGTAATAAAGGAGGTTTAGTGAAGAACCATATTAATATAGGTTTTGTAATATAGGAGGCTTAGTGAAGAACCATATTGATATAGGCACTGTAATAGAGGAGGCTTAGTGAAGAACCATATTAATGTAGGCACTGTAATAGAGGAGGCTTAGTGAAGAACCATATTAATGTAGGCACTGTAATAGAGGAGGCTTAGTGAAAACAGAAGTTATTTAGAATACTTTTCGTTTGGTGCCCACCAATAGTACAAAAGCGTCAATGAGGAACTCATCGCCATCTTTGTGAATTCATATGGAGAAAGAGAAACAAAGATGAAGATTTATTCAAAAAAATATTGTTTAATATCGCAGAATTCGCTAAATAAATATCATATGATGTTTTTATTATTAATTATTTTATTACACTGCATTATTGGTGTTATTTTCAAAACAGTTTTTTGGTGGGCACCAAACGGAAAATACCCGTTCTTTATATCACTCTATGGGAAGCAGTCTTTTTCTTTTTTAAACCGTTACTTTCAACTGCTGAAATCCTACTAACAGTTTTCGCCAGTTGGCCTAGAGCAGAGGGGTGCAAACGTTTTATGGCGCCCCCTTTCTAAACAAGCGTTTTGTTGCGTCCCACTCCCTCCACTCCCCCCGTTTAATCTATTATGTACATGCTGCAAATTTTATTTTTTCATATTAATTATTGTTACTATATTGCCCCCAGTAACACAGCGGTATGTCTGCAGA
>NW_013667625.1:124726-125499 GCF_000517525.1 Limulus polyphemus
GCGCGAAATTCAAAACAAACGATAAAATGAGCTAGTTGACCTTCATTGCAAGTTCACAGATATCGGTTTCAAGTTTAAAAAAAACAACTCTTTGCCAATTTTGTGGATATTTAATTAAAGCGATTTAGCGGCTGGAGTCCTGTATGCCTAACACAATATATCGAACGTAACCAAAGCCAAGACTTTGGAGAAATCAGTTCAGACCAAGTAATGAAATCGGCGCTTAAAAGACAAACAATTTAAGCAGAGATCTTTTTCACGACCGGCGTCGAAAATTAAGCAATGTTATGTCAGCTTTTTGTTTTTTGACTTAATGCTTTAATATCATATATTTCCGTTTTTTAAAATGACATCTAAGAGACGTAAGAAACACTGTTTTGTCAGACCAAGTTCCATTTTTTATTGATTGATATAACTTGCGCGTACACTGTATTAGTTATCGTGACATCAGGCCATTAGTGTCAACTCGTCGAGAGTTCAGCCTGTTCTCATTACAGCAGTGTGAGCGCAACCTGTCGCTTACGAGGCTCCCAGGTAATAATGATTGTTTAGACTTTAGAGTGAAAGGCGTTTTTTTTTTTTCGATGTGTATAGATACGGTCTCTATAATTCGCGCTTTCAACTTCATTTCGTAGCTTAGAACGGTTCCTTCATTAAAAACTGATATTTAAAAGTGTTATTGTCGTAAAGCTATCGGAAGATGGAAACACCTGTAGATTAAGAACTTACTTCTAGTTGTCAGTTAAGAAACAAATACGTTACTTTCCTACACT
>NW_013667625.1:126009-127503 GCF_000517525.1 Limulus polyphemus
CCTACTCTTTTACCAACGAATAGTGGGATTGACCGTCACATTATAACGCCCCCCACGGCTGAAAGGGCAAGCATGTTTGGTGTGACAGGGATTCGAACCCGCGACACTCAGATTGCGAGTCGAGTGCCTTAACCACCTAGCCATGTCGGGCCAAGATTGTTGTTCCAGACCCTAAGGTGCATAAAAGGCATACAGGAACACAAAAATTGGAGGCGATGTTAAATTTAGGAACATGTTTTCATAATGTAAGTTTAACACGATGGAAGTGAAAACACAATTTATATAGGGGAAAAAAGGGGGGTGAAGTCGGAAAGATCGATTTTAGGACTTTTTTTTTTCTAGAAAATATAAATAAAGTGAGTTTGAAAAATGGATTTTAAAAGAAATTGCGAAAGAATTTTTTTTTTCAACTTAGAAGTGCATGCTAACATGTATTAAGTTTTTATGTTTTTTTAAATAATGTTCACAAGCTAACTGGGCGATCAGCCTATAAAGCATTCGCCGGTATTTACCCTTACGCTAGACCGTGTGGTCTGTCTAACTCGTGGTCCAGGTGGCCAAGGCTACTGTTACTGGTGGAAAACTGCCTAGACAGACCGGTTCTAGTGAAAGGGCGGATGTTCTTGCACGAACCCTTATCGCGTAACATATCTTGCTCTCACTTAGTCAGCGTGTTAGATTCGTGCTAACAGTGGTTGCGTTCTGAGCGCAGTTTTGCGTTGTCTTTCAGTTCTCATGTGAGACGCCGAAAACTTTCATGCCAAAGACAAGAAACAGCCAGAACACTGTATAGTTTTCTTGAATTTTTTGGCGTAAGTATCGCCGTGTTTATTAATTAACTCAGTAGAACATTTACTAACGAAGGCCTAATCTATGAATACTAACTAAAAAAAATTAGCGGTTAAGCTGGCTTAAGAAACCCTTCTAAGCAGGTGTTATTATAACTTGTCGAAACGTACCCAGTATATGCCGTTCTTGTAACTCAATTTAGAGTCTTCCAAAAATCTCCTGGAGCCATGAATCATAATGTTGTTTATTATATTTCTTTGAGGAGTGGAGGGGGTGGGGGGAGTTAGCAAATGACTAAGAATGTGTTCGTTTTACATATACTTAACCACGTGTAGTCGCGGAACATTAACAAGCAAATCTAGGAGGATATATTATATAAACTGTAAAACTATTTAATGAATGTGATGGCTAGACGAGCACTAGAGTTTAGGCTCACTTCTAATTAAACTTCTTCATTTTAAAGTAAGTGTAAGTTTACTGTTATGAGTTTCTTGTGTTATACTTACTCAGAAATGGCCCGGCATGGCCAGGTGGTTAGGGCGCTCGACTCGCAATCTGCGGATCGCGGGTTCGAATCCCCATCACACCAAAACATGCTCGCCCTTTCAGCCGTGGGGGCGTTATAACGTGACGGCCAATCCCACTATTCGTTGGTAAAAGAGTAGCCCAAGAGTTGGCGGCGGGTGGTGATGACTAGCTGCCTTT
>NW_013667625.1:128078-131173 GCF_000517525.1 Limulus polyphemus
ATAACAAACAAACTTACTCAGAACGTGTACTACATACAAGTAAATTAGTGATGGGAAGGTTCTTAGGTTTTCTTGCACAACCTATTTGTACAGTCAACAAAAACCACTTATCTAGTAATCTCAATGGCATACTCATATTTGGGCGTTATATAACATCCAATTGTTGCAAAAAGTCCCCCAGGGGGAAGCGGTAAGTTTATGGACTTACAACGATAAAATCCGGGGTTCGATTCCCTATGACAGACAGAGCGAAAGTAGCTCATTATGTAACTTAACACTAAAAACAGCAAGAACAAGGTTCTAAAAATTACCCTTGTTTTATTTAGTGTACTTCAGATTTAGGACCGCAAAAAATAAAGTAATCTAGAAGAAAAAGCGTAATATTTCTGGCCTTAATTAGACAGCACATTCCAAATTAAGCATATGTCTGTTTGTAACACAACAAAAAGTATGAAACGCAAAAATAACCTGCCCAAAACACCCAATAATATAATCCAAACTTGTGTTATAAGCTCATTTTATAAACCACAAGCTAAGGTACCCGTCCTTTGTTCGAGTTATAAACTTAAAGAAATGTGGGGGTGGATGCTACAATAAATAATGCAAAAATCCTAATTTTCACACAGTTTATTTATAACATAATAAAGATTTTTTTTTGGTTTGGTATAAGAACGTGGCGCTATATATGAATGTAGTTAACTTACGTTAAAGATAATAAATGCTCAATAATGGAGGATGGAGAGGGTTGTTAACCCCCATTAACATGCCTCTTGTTCCAGACTATCATCCCACAAAGTTTGGTTGAGATTGGCCCAGCGACCTAGGAATTGTTAGACAATGGACAGACAGACACATACAGTTTTGTGCTTTATATATAGAGATAGTAGGTTAGACCACGTTAAACAAAAAGGAGATAACTCGACAGAATTCTTAACTAATTTTTTTTTCTTAGTCTAGGTTGTTAGTATTTATAATTTTCAACATTTGAAATAGTTTTGGACTCATTTTTTTTTTGTGTGTGTGTGATAACTGCCCAGAACCCCGTTCCAAGAAACAAGTTCAGAATCTCTTCCATCATGTGTTATGTCATTGTAACATCTCGAACTCTGCTATGGACTTTGTTGACGATAGCGACATCTTTAGCTATGGTAGCAGCCGTGATCACGCCTAGCTGGTTGATCGGACCACCAAGAAAACCCGGTCTGAGATCTAGAACACACACTGAAACGAACAGTGATGAAATGTATTCCCCAACATTAGGTAAGATAAAAGAGCATTTGGCATTTCGTTCTGATTCGTTTTACAAACGAAAAACAAACAAACCTGGTTGTCTACAAATTTGTCAGTGTGTATCATAATGTCAGATGTTTTGGGCTTCAAAAATATCCCTTATCATATCGAATAATTTAAAAAAAATACATTTCTTTTAGAAACAACCTTAGTTAAATTTTAAAAGAAAAATCAAATAATCAGGTGTCCGTTTTATAATTATTTATTCTATTAGCTCTATTTGATTTTTCTTTTTCCACGCATAATATTTACGAGCTAGATTTACTAAATTTCGATTAATACTAATTCAAACAAAATATTAATCATTTAAACATCAATTTAATATATCATTGTTTAATAGAATTAGTAATTATAGTTTTTCTGTTTCTTTATTTTTTACAAGAGATAATCAAATTTAGCGTTGCATAATAACAGTAAAACAGACGTGGAATGAAAAACATTTGGTAAATCACATTAAAAAAAAAGTATTAAAACATTAACGTGATGTACTCCATAGGTGGCGCTTTGTTCTTTAAAGCTAAGAGGACAATTTAGCGTTTGTAATTGTTGCTCGGAGAAACGGTGAATATAAGCACAGTAAACAACTTGCTATTTTGAGAAAATATTCCAGAGTCTGTCTTTGTTCTTTATATTGCTAGTGTTCAGTTTTATTCTGTAACCTTTCATATATTTATTGTATTGAAAATTTAATTATGACTTTTAATTATTAAATACACATCCTGAGAAATTGGATGCAACAGGATAAAGGATGCTAGCATCTGATATTGAGTTTAGTATTCAGCCTTCAGATGCTTATAAACTCATTAGAATACAGAATGATGGAAATTACCCCCAGTAGTTTCTAAAGAACATGTATAAATGGAAATTCTACAACTGTGTCAAGTTTTTGATATGTAGAATTATAAATATGTTTTGAAGAGATTTTTGTGAATCATCAACATTCTTAGTACATTGTTTTATATTCCTTAATGGTCCTGGCTTGTGAGGCGTCATATATAAGTGTCTGTAGATTCCTTAATTAGTGTGACAACACATAATAAATTGGTAAAAATATTGAACGTTTTGCTGAAAAATACTTGTAGATTTCTTAAACAGTGTGAAAAAACACACAAGAAATTGGTAATGATAATGAACGTATTGCTGAATAGTACTTGTAGATCCCTCAAATAGTGTGAAAACTCACAAGAAATTGGTAATATTAGTTGTTGTTGGCTTGATGAACAATACTTGTATACTCTTAAGCAGTGTGGAAACTCACAAGAAATTGGTAATATTAGTTGTTGTTGGCTTGATGAACAATACTTGTATACCCTTAAGCAGTGTGGAATCTCACACAAGAAATTGGTAATAACAATAAACGGTGTACTTTGAGACATTAGTTTTACAAATTTTCAAACCCACTTAAATTATGTCGAGTTATTTCGTACAAAATGTTACTAAAATGAAACACTTTTTTTTTCAGGTATTTATAACCGATGTACAAAGCTTCACAAAGTAGACCAGCTATTCACTGATAGTTGTGCACCGTTTGTAACGAGCTTTGGAATGCCATCTCAAGAGTTCCCCAATTTTTGGAAGGCAGCCCTAATTTTCTTTGCTTTTGGAATAGCGCTGATGGTCTTTACTGTCTTTACGTCAGTATTGGGTTGCTGTATACGTAGCATTGTGAAGAAGAGTATTTTTACAATATCAGGAACAGTACAAGCTATAGCAGGTAACTGAGGAGGAAAAAAAAAGATAAAACTTGACATTTTTTAAAAGTTTGTCTCCCATGAAACTGGAGTTGTTAAATCACAACTTAGTGT
>NW_013667625.1:132173-134104 GCF_000517525.1 Limulus polyphemus
CACTGTCTGTTGTCCATGTAACTACTTCTATATAAATATAATAGTACTGTCTGTTGTCCATGTAACTACTTCTATATAAATATAATAGAACTGTCTGTTGTCCATGTAACTACTTCGCAGTAAGGAGGTTCATTAGACCCATGGGGAGGTACATACAAATTTTCAGTTTTGCGTTCTGCGGTTTTTATGGGCATTTTTGCATTTTTTTTTACCACTACTTCGCCCTCTGTTGATGGATATTCACCACATTTGGCATGAAGATTAGTTGGGTCCATTCGGTGAAGATACTCACAAATTTGTGGTTTCACATTTAGTGTTTTGCAGTTTTTATCGGAGTTTTTTTCGTTTATTTTTTTTTACAATTATTATTAAGAGAAGCAACTTTTCATGTCCTTTCATTAATTATGAATTTACATAACTTCCGTCCAGGGGACGGGTACTCCAGCTAGTAAGGGAATAAGCTTGGATTTTATTATATCTAACTAGACTGGAATTATTATTAATTATAAGAGAGAGAGAAAAAACAAAAAAACGTTCGCCTGATGTTCGCTATTCTCTAGTGTTTGACGTTCTACGCTGACAGTGAAATTGAGAGTTAACTTGATATGTATTTTATTTCAAATCGGCTTTAGTAACGTCTTCAACCGTCATTTCCGCTCTTTTCATCTATTTATTCAGGTATAACCATTCACCATCCTGCGTGTTCGTTCCCTGATAGGCGGGTGGCAGGTTTAGAGGTTAGATGTTATCAGATTTTAATGTAGGTACAGATAGAGTCTGAATGGTGAACATGAGACACAGTACTCACTTGTTTTTTTATGTGAAATACTAGTGGTGTCTGGCTGCTTTATGACAAAGTGCGTGGCTATGACGTGAGATGACGTAATAAGTAATGCAGAGTACTCAGGACCAATGTTCCCTCTGATTTTTTTTCGGTCCATGTGCGGAATGAATTTTTTGTATTTGTTTTTTTTTGGGGGGGGGGGTGTATTTTCAGACCATCATTAGGCCACTTTGTAATGCTACTAGTTATTTAATTGGGGCCTTAGGCCTATAGACTGTCAAGGTCATTAAGGTCATCAAGTTGTTGAGACTCCTCTCCATTAGTTAATATGTGCGCGGGTGGAATAACTGAGTGCGCGGCATTTGATTGGTTGTTATGCGACCGCGCAACATAGAGAAACACTGCTCAGGACCTATTTGTAAGATGTTTCAGTTGGTCCAGACTATCCTCCTGCAGCTTAAAATGGCCACTGCATGATGACGTTTTTGTTAAGCACTATGTTTGTTTAAGTCTAAGTGTCGTTTAAGCTCTCAGTATTGTTCGTTCTTTTCTGTTATCTGTCAGTAATGGAAACGGTCAAGAGTGCGATTGACAGTTTAGCACTTGCATCGTAGTTGTCATATAGACTACATTGTTGATCTGACAGTTTAGCACTTGCATCGTAGTTGCCATATAGGCTACATTGTTGATCTGACAGTTTAGCACTAGCATTGTAGTTGTCATATAGGCTACATTGTTGATCTGACAGTTTAGCACTTGCATCGTAGTTGTCATATAGGCTACATTGTTGATCTGACAGTTTAGCACTTGCATCGTAGTTGTCATATAGACTACATTGTTGATCTGACAGTTTAGCACTTGCATGGTAGTTACCATATAGGCTACATTGTTGATCTGACAGTTTAGCACTTGCATGGTAGTTACCATATAGGCTGCATTGTTGATCTGACAGTTTAGCACTTGCATCGCTGTTGCCATATAGGCTACATTGTTGATCTGACAATTTAGCACTTGCATCGTAGTTGCCATATAGGCTACATTGTTGATCTGACAGTTTAGCACTTGCATCGTAGTTGTCATATAGGCTACATTGTTGATCTGACAGTTTAGCACTTGCATCGTAGTTGTCATATAGGCTACATTGTTG
>NW_013667625.1:134625-166479 GCF_000517525.1 Limulus polyphemus
ATTGTTGATCTGACAGTTTAGCACTTGCAGTTGCCATATAGGCTACATTGTTGATCTGACAGTTTAGCACTTGCAGTTGCCATATAGGCTACATTGTTGATCTGACAGTTTAACACTTGCATGGTAGTTGTCATATAGGCTACATTGTTGATCTGACAGTTTAGCACTTGCAGTTGCCATATAGGCTACATCTGAATTCAAAATATGAGAAATCACAATCTTCCTACATCAGGAAATAAATACAAATTTTTTGTAATAAAAAAGTCAAGGTTCAGACTTTACTGAAAATGAGTAATTATTATGTTATTCACGCCAAAGAAAGAAGACGAGAATATTTGATATATATATATAATGCTTGAAAATTAACAAGTTTGTTTTGGCATTTGACATGCGCGCGATACAAGCTTACGTGATCCAATACACACAAGGAATTCCTCAGTCAATATAAAAAACAAAACCAGCTCTGTATAAGAACTGTGGCCTAACAATTTGCTCGGTAATTGCCATATATATATATATATATAGATATGTACAGATAACGAATAAAAATTTTTTAAAGGAGTTTGTTTGTTCAACAAAAGATACCTTATGCGCAAAATAGGCTTATCGACTACGTCAGAGAAGCCCCCTACAGTTGAAACATGATCAGTACACACGCCTCTTGAACGGTTCTTAATTCACTATTATTATTGACCGTCTTCTTAAACGTTGCACAGCTTGAAGTGTGAAGAGTATTTAGTAGGACAACGTTTCAAACCCAAACTCCCCAGTCTAATACGCTAAAAACTCTTCTGAGTATCAGTTTTAATTATAAGGACAGATCGATCAATTACTTTAGTTTATCTTAGTTCGTTGTAATAATGTAGTGAGAAAACAAAATCCCTACTGTAACGGCAGTAAATGCCCATTAAAAAAAAGTAAGGTATAAGAGCATGTAAGAATTTTTATTATCCTTTATTTCATCTAGATAAATGACCGCTAAAAATGCATGATGTGTGTTCATATATAAACATTTCACATGGTTTGTCCCCCCCGGTGGGACGGCGGTACGTCTAAGAACTTACAACGCTAACATCCAGGGTTCGATTCCCTGCGGTGGACTCAACAGATAGCCCTATAAATATACGTCAATAAGTGTGTGTGTGTGTGTGTGTATCTGTTCCTTATACTTTTTCACATTTCTTTATCAATCAGCACTAAACTTGACACAGTGATACAGGATGACATGAAGAAGGGCATGGGGGATTAGACCCCCCCCATCTAATTTCATATGTAATTTCGGAAAAACTACCAATGTTGGATATCCCTCAGCATTAGAATGAACTATGTAACCACTATTGTTAGAATTCTTGAAAACAGTATGTCTTTCTCTTCAGTATTAGTACCTTTATGTTTGTTTTTTTTGCACTTATAATGTTTATTATATTAAGGAAAAAAATAGAAGCACAATTTTCTATCCTTTGTTACAAACGAGTTTTTATTTCACCCGCCCAACGGACAGGTACTCTAGCTAGTAAACATATAAAATAAACACATTGTTTGTGAGATATTTCGTCAAAGTCAAATAATAAAAGTACTAGACACCGTCAGATATATATGTTATACACACAGAGAGAGAGGGAGAGAGAGTGTGTGAGTGAAATAAAATATGGAACTATTCAGTTTCGTTTCTTGTGATTGTTAAATGCTCTTGGCGCAGGTTTGTTGTTCATCTTGGGATTAGTTCTGTATCCAGCCGGTTGGGGGAGTACCCGCGTGCAGCTCGTTTGTGGAGAAAATGCGCAACCTTTTCTTTTGGGAGACTGCATGTTGGGTAAGTTGTAGATACTATTTAATATTGAAGGATGTATTAGTATCGAAGATGTAACTGTGATTAAAATTACGCAAACAGCCCGAGCGAAGCGGTCTTTAGTATCTTTATAATACTAGTAATCACTAAGACACTGATTCTGTCATATTTTAAAAATTGATTGCCAGAATTTGTGTACATTTTTATGTGTTTACTCCCCTTGTAATAACGAAGATATGAAATTAGCATGTGAAACAAATTTTGGGGCATTTTGGGCAAAGAAACAAAAATATTTTCCTACTGGAAACATTCCTTGTCATTGACATGTTTTAAAAAAATAACAACTCGACGGCTCAGCAGTAAGCTCGAGGCATTATAACGCAATAATTCGGTGTTCGATCCATACCGCGTTCGCAGAGCACGTGGTCCACTGTGCACTTTTGCACTACAAACAAAAATAAACAAACAAATCATGGTTTTTAGTAGTAAACGTCCATACCAATTTAATATATTTCCAGGGGGTTCAATTCATAGGGCATATTTACATTTATTGGAACAGACTATTATCTTTGGCCTAAAGGTTGTTATAGTATAGCTCTTCTTCACAATACTACAGTCGGTTGATTCAGATTACTTCTGAAGTAAATTTAAAGGCGATGTCTCATACCGAAAAGTGAAAATACAAACTTTAATAAGTGCTTATAAAGTTTCACGTTTGATAATTCCAGTGATTTCTGAAATGTACTAAAGTGTTGTATAATCATTTATTTTTCTCTTCCAATGTTTTTTTTTTATATTAGGATGGGCTTTTTACTTGGCTATCGGGAGCACAATCATAACGTTCGTATGTTCTGTACTGTCAATTCAAGCAGAAATCTCCACTTCTTCGGACAAAGTACAGGATGAAATACTTGAAGGGAAAAATTTGATCTGTTTGTTATAATTTAGAAATTGTAAGATTCTGCATTTTGTTTAAAATTGATGACAATTCCACCTAAGGCTATGCTCAGAGGGTTAAACAGACTGCAATTTTGGCAACTGCGACAGGTGGCAGCACACTAGTGGAAATAAATGAAACATTTAATTCTAACTTTTTTTTGTACATATCCGCGTAAAAAGCACCAACTTTTGACAAGAGACTCGCAGACAAAGGACTTTCTGTAACTAGGGAAATGTTCAATCAATTATAATCCTCAGCTATAAACTTATGACTTATAAAATTTTACCAGTTTGTTTTTGAATTACTGAAGCCAAAAAAAAAAAAATGACATTGTTATCAGTACGAATTTTTGCTTCGATTAAAAGCTGATAACAGTACGTTAGATTTGAATAAGTGATAGCAGTATTTGGAAAGCTAACTGTGAAGTTATACCAACTCTCAATTTGTTTTACTAAACAAATTTTAGATCGTTACGACGAGTATTACACATTTCTTTCCACGAGCTTCCTAATACGAGTCGTCAATTTCTTTGTTATTAAACCTAAATAATATTCCTGTTGGGTTTGTTTTTTTATTGTTTTGTTTTACAGTGTTGTGTGTGTGTTTTTTGTTTTGACAAGTTTAGGTGTTCATAAAGGTTAAAGAAGAATGTAATTATCCGTAGTTTTTCTAACCAATATTCATCGTGTTTGCCACATGTACAGGGTGGGGTAAAAGTAACTGTAGAGTTGTTTCATTTAGATCATGCTTTAACTTCCAATTATTACTTTGAAATTATTTAACTTTGTGTCAATTGTCTTCTTAAAAGTTGCTTTGGTATACCAACTATATAGTAACTTTTACTACACTCTGCGTGTTGTGTGCTTATACATATATATATATATATAAATTTAAACTGCACAGTTTAGATTTATTTTCATCTTTTATTCACCTTTTCCATTAATTACATATTTTTATAGAGTTTAAAGCAACTTAAACAAATTTAACATTTTACTATTGTTCATAGATTATAGCTACGTTCATTACTGAGTTAATTATTAATTTCTGCGAGATCTTATATAGGTAGTTCGTATTGATCAGAAGTTAAATATAGTTAGCTATAGCGTAGTAAACGCGTCCTTCTTTACAAAGTATACCGATGTGTGTTAAGTATATATAACCATTCGTGAAATGTTCAGCTAAGTAAAACGTCTGTTGTGGCTTTGAAATTATGCAATTTGAAGTAACGTGTTTTGAAAGATATTTGGTGATTTTTAAAAGCATCATATATCTGTACTCGGTAAGGTAACAAGTATCCATTACTTTAACGGACGTGTAATTTTGCATTGAGTATAATTTGAGGATTTTTTTTATAACACTACTGGAAGTACCAAGCTAGGACTAGTGGTAAGGTATATCGTCGCATACAGATGCTGTTAATAATTGTTTGTCATTAAAACAGCTGTCAGTATTTCGATTAAGTAATTTTCTGTAATATTTCTTGCACAATAAAACTAAACATACAAAAACGGAAATCCCTTCACTCATAATCCACAGACTGTTTTTGTTTTGTTTTTGAATTTCGCGCAAAGCTACACGAGGGCTATCTGCGCTAGCCGTCCCTAATTTAGCAGTGTAAGACTAGAGGGAATGCAGCTAGTCATCACCACCCACCGCCAACTTTTGGGCTACTCTTTTACCAACGAATAGTGGGATTGACCGTCACATTATAACGCCCCCACGGCTGAAAGGGCGAGCATATTTGGTGTGACAGGGATTCGAACCCGCGACCCTCAGATTGCGAGTCGAGTGCCTTAACCACCTGGCCATGCCGGGCCTCCAGAGACTGATCCAGAATTTTATTGAAGGGGTGGGGATGGAAGGTAGCTTCTTGATGGAATCTGGGGCCTACTCTGCCGGATTACGTTTTACACCCTATGAACTGGCAGATTCCAAAATATTGCCCGGCTACCCTATCCACCCGCTGGATCAGCCCCTGAGATCTGAACAGTAATTATATTTGTTGGGCACGTTATATCGGTTATCATATTGTTACATTATAATATTATTTTATCTCATTGTAGGAAGCCTTTATTTTTACTCAGTTATAAGTTTCGGGAAATTTAAAATCAGACGGTGAGTCTCACAGCTAACAACGTTAAAATTTGGATTTCGTTACACGTGGTGGGCAGAACACAGATAGCCCATTGCGTAATTTTGTGCTTAACAAGATGATTGTCTGTATAAACTTGTAATTCTATTAAGCCTAGTTAGAGCATAAATAGTATTTTACATAGTTTTAATTATGGTATATCAAGACATATCTGTCATTATACTGGTGGGTAGAAATAACCTGATTTCAGATAACTTAAACAAAGTGAGGAATACGCTATTCTTTCTTTGATATTGCTTTCGTTAACAGTATTGGTTAGAATGCTTAATGTAATCTAAATCTCCTGAGCTGGCCGATCCTCATGAGATATTATTGGGTTTATGGCCGAAAACACTTACAACGCTAGAAACCAAATTTCGATATCCACGGTGGACAGAGCACAGATAGCCCATTGTGTAGCTTTGTGCTTAAATACAAACAACAACTTTTAAAACATATTGAAACGGATTAGGTAGTTGTAGCATATCTATTTCAAACATTGTTCGCTTAAGATAGCCCAAAGTATGTGGGTGTCAAAAAACAACAACAAAACAGTATCGAATTTCTTATTTCAGTTAAAGTAAAAGTTATTTGACGAAAACATAACGCTTTACTTTCTATATTATATAGTAAAATATATTTAGATATTCAGCTACATCTGCCATATCGTATTTCATTAACAAATTAAAAAGTAGTTCGTGTTTAAACGAATTACAACAGTTAAACATGAATATAAAGTGTAGTATAGCGTTTCCATCATTGTTTCAAATTTATAAGCGTGCACTTGCGCGTGTACACGTGGTGCAAAACGTGAAATAACATTCTTATGTTTATTTGTGAATTTATTTTCCTCATCAAAGCTCCTCCCCACCTCCAGTGGCTCAGCGACAAGCCTGACAATTCATACAGCTAAAAACCGGGTTTCGATACTCGTGGTGGGCACAGCACAAATAGCCTATTGTATAGTTTGTGCTTAATATTAAAAAAAATCTAACAAATTCTCATCAAAACGTATCGTTCATTGAAGAAAAGATGGCGTAGAGGTCTAATCTATTCTTTGATTTGCAACTAACTCTGAAACTAGTTTCGCTGAATTCACAGCTCATTAGTACTACTTGGAAGAGCGAAGTAAATAAACAAAGTAGGCTTCATATAGCGGTGAAATATAAGCGGTCTGTTTCTTTTTGATATATAGAAATTCAAACACAAATGAGTAACCAGTTAGTCTACTGACTAATAACGTATAATTAATTGTGACGGTATGTCAAAGCATCTAACGGTATTTTAGTTTATTAGTGGTGAGTAAAAGATTATACATCTAAACCAAACAAATCATATTGTTATCAACAACTATGACTGGAACGGATCATTTAATCTTTCAGTAATATCGAGGATTTTATCTTATGATCCATACAGTTTAGTCATTACTGTGTTTTAATTAATATATTTGGAAAGTTTTCATACAAATGTATCTTTGTCAAATTATGGATATTATTTCTTTTTGTTGTTGTTGTTGTTCTTTTATCGAAATATCATAAAATATAACCAAAAACTCACGTTTTATGCCCCCCCCCTCCCACCCAGTGGCACAGCGGTAGGTCTGTGGACTTACAACGCCAGAAACCGTGTTTCCATACCCGTGGTGGGCAGAGCACAAATAGCCCATTGTAGCGTTGTGTTTAACTAAACTACAAACTACCGGTTTTATGTTTATAAGATAAAGAACATTTTAATTAAGTGATTTCTACATCAATATGGTTTTAAGCCACAGTTCTTATAAAATAGGTTTTGCTTTACACGTAATTTTAGTATAATGTTTACCTGTGTTTTATAAGCCGAAATTCCCTATGTTATGTAATAGTATTTAGGGAGAGGAGAACTGAATATGAAAATATTACTTACGTTTGTTTTGAGTGTCATTACAAAAAAGTGTATATAGATGTCTTTATTAAGACTGTTCAGTGGTGAACTGACTTAATATCCTTGTCATGTAATGTTAGAACTATACATCATTAATTAAATTTTTGTTGTTGTTTCATGTTTTAATTACGCTGCGTGCATATGATAAAAAGAAATTGAGTGTGAAGCAAGCAATTAAAGTCGTTAGCTATAACATTCAAACTGTTTAAAAATAACAAGTAGGCTTTCATGCTCCAGCTTTAGGTTGGAATCAAGATAATACCGATCACAAGTAGGCTTTCATGCTCCAGCTTTAGGTTGGAATCAAGATAATACCGATCACAAGTAAGCTTTCGTGCTCCAGCTTTAGGTTGGAATCAAAATAATACTGATCAAAAGAAGCCTTTCATGCTCCAGCTTTAGGTTGGAATCAAGATAATAACCGTTCACAAGTAAGCTTTCGTGCTCCAGCCTTGGGTTCGAATCAAAATAATACTGATCAAAAGAAGCCTTTCATGCTCCAGCTTTAGGTTGGAATCAAGATAATACCGATCAAAAGTAAATTTTCATGCTCCAGCTTTAGGTTGGAACAAGATAATATCTTTCCAAATAGGTTTTAATGCTCCAGCTTTGGGTTCGAATCAAGATAATAACCGATCACAAGTAAGCTTTCATGCTCCAGCTTTGGGTTCGAATCAAGATAATACCGATCACGAGTAGGCTTTCATGCTCCAGCTTTGGGTTCGAATCAAGATAATACCGAAAGTAGGCTTTCATGCTCCAGCTTTGGGTTCGAATCAAGATAATAACTAGTAAACTTTCGACTATTTCGTACATGTTGTTGCAATATTTCAAAAAATATTTTCCTTGTGAAATATGCATTTTTGCACTGTTTTGTGTTTTGATGTTGATGGGGGTTTCAGTTATTCAGGTGTTGGATTTATAAATTTCATTAATAAAATTACAAAAACCAGGTAAAAACGTTGTATTCAGTGGAATCAGCTACCTTCTGACAACTTATAAATAAATAATCATGGCTAAAAAAAGTTGGAAAACAAATTAAATATATCATGACATAAAGTAGGCTTACGGAGTTAAATTTCAAGCCATTTTTTCTTTCAAAATCTTAGATTCGTTAGAATCCACTTGAAAACTAAACTCTCATGTTTCTGTGAGCTTTGTTAACAAAATTTATATTATTTATAATACGAACAACAACCGAAAGAATATCATTATTGTAATGGTTTGATTTCTTAAATAGGTATAAAAGCAACATTTTTCTGTTGTTTGGGTTTTATCATAGGCTTTAAATTTTTTTTTATCTGCGTTACTTACATTAAATACGCTGGTGAAGATCTAGGCCTTTGGAGTATACGTCATCATATTGTGGAAAGAAAACTTCATTTCTGTTTACTTGTACATATTATTACTGTTTGAATTGATTGTTCGTACATTTTTGTATATTCTGACGTAAAATAAATTTTACAAATAAAACTTTTCACCAATGAATATAACCTAATTGTGAAATGCCCATTAAAAATAAAAGTACCATTAACGCCATCTTTTACACGACTTGAGCAGAATAAAAGTTTTATCTTTTATTGTAAGACTTACAATTTTCAATACTAAGTTTACAGACTTAGATCGCTAAAACCCGAGGTTCGATTCCTCTCGGTGGGCCCAGCAGATAGCCCATCGTGGCGTTGTTCTAAAAAAAAAAACTACAAAACTCTTAGCTAAAAAAATACATTAAGATTATTTCAGATTTTTTATCAATGTTATCTCGTCTGTTTTGTAGTGCGTGTCATTTTTGTATATTGCATAAGTTAATAACGGAATTAAAACTGTTCCATCCAGAAATTATTAACTATGTATTCAATTTGTTTGAGGAAACTCGAACAGAACGTTTGAACTGCATTAAAACAACATCGATAACTACAAGAGCGAAAAACTACTTAACTAAAATAAGGGAATTTATAACAAATAATATTATCTGAATTGTTTAGATAAAATGAAAAGATAAAGAGTTGTTAACTAAATTTTATGAACTTCATAAAGAGTCAGACTGGAGACAGAAAGATTCATTAATTTTATTTTTCCAACGATTTTTTTTATTTTTCTATAATTCATAGCTTTAATTAATACACTCTTTTCTCACACTACAGAAACGCACCAGTCATAAAATTGATAACAGACCAAAGCGGCGTGTTATTATTATTTTTTGTTTTTTGCACAAAAGATTCTCCTAGACATAAACACAGTTGAAAGAAAGTGGTAACCTAATACGTAATTGAAATTGCGAGTTCTACACAGCCAGTCTCAGCTGAAAATGTCATCAAAACAAGTTAAATAGACAACTTTAGCATAAATTGGTATCAATGTCAAATTAGAAAATAAAATCCTGATAACACTTGAATTATTAGAGGGGTGGTGGTTTCTAATTCTAAGTTTGTTAGGAAAGTCCCCCGGGCTTGAGGGGTTACAACGCTAAAATTAGGGGCTCGATTCTCCATGGGAGACACAGCAGATAGCCCAAAGCGGCTTTGCTCTGAAAGAAACTAAGCAACCAATCTAATTGTTAGGAAAATATTTTCTTAATTCCAGTTCAATAGCAATCAGATACTGGGTGAGAAATGTTAATAATACTTTTGCTGTAGATTATGAGGCCTATCGTGAACTTATATTAATCTCATGTACACTGTTCCTAAAATTTTGTTACAACAGGTACTGAACAAACAAAAAAAAAAAAACATTGGCGTTCTCTGCCATTGAAAATCAGATTAATATTACTAAAGACAAAAACAAGAAATATCGAACTTAGCACACCATAGACGTCAAAAGTTTTGAATATTATTCAAAGCAAAAACTTTTACGAACTTCAATTTTTCTAAAGAAGTTGATAAGGTTTAAGGTATCATTGCGGTATAAATGTGCCCTAATTTGTTAGAAAATTAAATAGAACTTTATAAAGGTCACAATGTTAAATGTTATTCTTAATATGTAATATAATTTAACGCTTTTTATCGTTCTGGGCTCAGGTCTGTTGAATATTTCTGCGTTAGTAAAACACGTAAATCCATAGTTTCCATTACGTCAGCAACTAATCGAATTAAAATGTGATGGTGAAGATTTTTTGTTGTTGTTGTTGAGAGATTGTCAATTTTAAATTGATTAAAATGGGGCTTAATATTTAGGAAAATTTACCAGACAGCTAACTGGACAAGAAGTCTGGGGACCGTTTATGTACTGATTGATATTTTTTACAAATAAAGAGAATACATGTACAAATGGAAGATAATATTAGTCCAGGTTATATTCACGAACATAGGTTTATAGCACCATACATTTATCAATCTGTTAAGTTTAATTTCAGTATTTTAATTTTTATTATTACAGTAGAACCCAGTTATAATTCAATAGTTGGGGTCGACGAAATACGATCGCGTTATTTCGGGGTACCCACAAATAGAATCGCTTTTATGTTCAACTCTTATACGATGGGCTGCCCTCTAGGAAGCAACATGTTTTGGTTGTGTGACTAGAAAGGTTTCTCACAAAAATAAACGCGACAAAGACAATTCGTTTAAAGCATAAAATCGTTGAATTACACTTCAACATCTTAATTTTAAAACTCTCAAATTTAGCGATAGAAAATTGGGAGTTACACATTGATCACGTTATATCGGGGCGCGCTCTAACGGGATTCTACCGTACTCAGGAACATGTCACCGTTATTTTTATCTCCCCGGAGAACTCGAAATTGAAGAAAAACAATCACGTCTTTCTTAACGGATCATTTAGTTTTGGTGTACAAGTTTTAGACTGATTTCTGTTTTGTTTTTTTAACGGGGCCGAGTTGTTAGCGCACTAGACTATAGATCCGAAATTAGTGCCAAGTGACCCAAAAATAAAAATAAAGTGTGTATGTTATAATAGTGATGGTCAAATCCCACTGTTCGATTAAATAAGTCCACGAGCTAGCTGTGGGTAGAATTGACTAGTTTCCTTCCCTGTAATCATTCATTTCAAATAAGGAACAGCCCCCGAATATCTTTGCGCGAAATGCAACAACTGGCATCAACTTTTTTTTAAACGTATAACTTGTACTGTTCTGGTTCGTTCTTTAATTAAATCATCATTTAGATTCGAACGTACAATTTTTAGGAATGATTTCTGGTTCTTTCTACAACGCGTCATTTATAATTAATTTATTACCCATTTTACGATAAATACAGAACTTTTTAATCATTAACACTATCGCCCCCCTCCCCTTGTGCCTCAGCAGGCTTAAAACGTTAGAAATCGGGTTTCGATACCAGTGGTGGACAAAGCACAGATAGCCCTTGATGCAACTTTGCGCTTAACAACAACCAATTATAAATTGCATACAATTTTAAAGGGACAAAAAGGAGCTTATTAACCTATCAAGAATGTCCCTTCCAGCTCCTAACTATAACCACCCCTTACTACTCATGTATCCATCCAATCTTTTCTTGAACTCGGTTAAATTTTCTGCCTCCATTACCCTTGAAGGCGGCTCATTCCTAAACCCAGCCACCCTGTTTGAAAAGTAATACTGTCTAAATTGCAGACGACTCCTACGCTGCCAAAATTTGAATTTATGACCCCTTGTCCTATTGTTTTCACTGCTAAACACAAAAAAGTATGATGGATCTATATTAACAATACCCTAATAACCTCAAACACCTCAGTCAAACCCCCTCTGACCCTTCTCCTTTCCCTGAATATTTCCTCACAGGAAATTTATTACTTAACTAAAACTAGTTAGGCTCTAAAATACACTCAATTAAATCATATAAAACACTATAACAAATATTTCCCCAGTTAAGGTTATGATCATCTTGTTGGCACTTCTGGTGATCACGTAGTTTTTTAACTTAATTGGTAGTCCTCAAGTCTTTTTTGGGTGACCTTGAATGTCGATAACGCCCACAATACATCGTAATTCAATATCAAGGTGATTCGAACAAATTATTTTGTATTCCTGTTGGCGTTAAGGTTTAGATTAGTTAGAGCTTTTACATTACTCTCTTATATATTAATTTATATTTTATTATCGCTCTCAAATATGTTGTAATTTGTACGGTACGACGTCAGTAAATTCACATCATAGCGAAGGTTTATTTCTTATCTGTGGTAGATCATCCGAGGTCGTATTTGATCCCGTGCAATTGGGTAACAGAAATATATGCATACATTATCATGCGTAAAACTATAAACAGTTTACAATTGTCTCGTTTTTTTTGTACTTCGTCAGATCGTTTGGTCGCATATATATATATGTTTTACATCGCGTAGAGTTGGTGTAATTTTTGTTACTACTTTTTCCTTTGTTTTAGCGCAATCTGATGTGCCCGACACGGAGAATCGAACCCCGGATTTTAGCGTTGTAAGTGCGTAAACTTACAGCTGATCCACCGGGGGACAAGATATTATAAGCCGTTTAAAAGCTTGTATTTACTTTCAACAATTACAGTCTCCTTGGAATGATAACAACAAACATACGAGATGTCTGCGGTTTAGTCTAATTTCAAAAGATTTATCGCACGGAAAGTTTATTTGGAATGAGGCTTACTTAGAATCTTAAGATTTACAGTTTTGTTTTAAAGTCTCGATTTTGTATATTTTGGATTTTGTAATCACTTGATTTAACTCTGTGCGTATCTTATATGATTTAAGTTGCAAGATTAACCGCAAATTACTCGTCAAATAATATGTTTTAAGAGTGACAAAAAAAAGTTTGTAAGTTCGTGGTTCCGCTCGAATAAATCACTTTTTTGAATTGGTAATAATTTGTCTTTATTTTTACATAAAAAAAGAAGAAAAATCCACTCAATCCAAAGGTATTTTTCACTTCTTGATATCAACACCACAATTCTATACACGACTATGCATTTGACAATCAAACAGAACAATTTTTACACGTAAGTGAAAATGAACAATAAATCAAGGATCAAAAAGTAAAAAAAAAAAACTTAAAACTAGCAACTCAACATACACGTGAGGAATATATAGTACCTGCTAAAAACAGATCAAATGTGATATAAAACCAACATTCAAATGATTAGCTCAGTTTTAAAGACGCGTTTAAGAAAACATACATAAATACAATTTTTTGACCCACGATAATTATGAAAACAACCGATTTCTAGACATTTACAGTTCTTTCGCTATCTTTCCTGTACAAGAAAATTTCTTTTAAAGGTCACATGTACCAGCATGGACAAAATAAGGGTACAGCTACTGTTCATACCAGGCGTTGTTTTCTCCTTCACAAATTCTGTGCTAAATTAAAATAGTCACGTTAAATAGTTAACGGACCACAAGTCACCACGTCATACAAACAAGTATTTGAGGCAAAACACGTTTCAGAATAACACCTATAACAACGATCACTCTACTAAGATGCTATTTTAAGTAAAATGATTTTCAAACGAAACACGCGGCAGAATATATATAAAAAAAAAATGTTTAAGGAGAGATACCAGTGAAAAGGGGGGAAAAAAACTCAGTTATCTTAAATCACCAAAGAACGAACCCTTCCATTTGAAAAATAGAATGCGAGATACTAACTCATAAATAGGTAAACTAGATCAAACTATTTAATCTTTAATAAATGATTGTTAAGAAGCCTTATGAAACAAACGTACGTTTCTTTAATGCTGAATTGCACGTTGTATGGGACGAATTTTTAAGAATGGAAAAACGATATTTCTGAAGATTCTAGAAGGTAACACAGAAAAACTTTGTGCATCTGGCTGAATAGGTGGGATTTTCTGTAATTACGTTACACTTTGGCTGTTTGCCAGTTTCTCCTCTGAAAATTTTAATAACTTTCCAAATTGAGAACTATGGTCAGCTTATCAAAGTAAAGGTCCTTCTTGGCTGAAAGAATGTTGAACATTTCTTGGAGTTTCAGAGAACAATAAACCTAATTTATGTAGCAAATGGATAAAGGAAATGTGTATTAATAACCACTGTGTTTGACTTAACACAAAACCGATATTATTAACGTCTATCCTACACATTAAAATCTACTGTTGATTTTATACACGAGGCCACGCAGCACAAGTTACCTGAAATATAAAAAAACGGGTACAGAAGACGATGCAAATTTGTAATATATATACGTGCACGGATACGTTCAGAGCCTATTCAATAAGATACCCACCTACTCGTATCATAATCAGCTGAAGACCAAATACAAGGGTTATTAATGTGACGTTTTATCAGAATTGAAAACCCAAATATGCTCTGAATAGCCACCCCAAGTGAAGGTATATTCAACTCTGTGATGACTCTCTGTACTCAGACCTGATACTGATCAATGCTGCATTCTTCACTTAATCATGATTGGACAGTTTAAACCTGACGTAAAATCATGATTGGACAGTATAAACCTGATGTAAAATCATGATAGGTTTTAAAAGATGAAGCAAAACAGAGCTTTCTAGCTAGGTGAAAAGCTGGCTTAAACAATTAAACTTTTTTTTTATAATGAAAACAGTCATAATAAAGTGTATATATATATACCAAACTATACCAAAAACTAGAGCTTTAAATTTCTTTGACACATAAGTGGAACTAGTGTAAAACATTCTACTGAAGCCCATAGAATCTGGTTATACTTAAATTTGTATACATGTATTTAGCTCTCAGTTCCTAACTGAAACGTTTACAGATGTATCTAAGTGTGAAGAGTAATTTTATTTCATCAAGGAAATACTGAGGAGAGAGGAAGCAAAGTGTAATTAAGAAAAATAAGTCATTAACCCAACGTGTAAATAAGTTTGTTTCAGATATCGGAGCACTTTCACAAAGGCTATGTGTACTAGTAATAACGGATTTTGAAATTATACAGGGAAAGCACCTACTCAAAGCATCCACCACCAAAAGTTGGGATTGCTCTAACCAAATTGTGGGATTTAAGCACCATCCTTGTAGTGTACCCATGCCCCCCAAAAGTACAATTTTTATCTTGTAGCAATGGGACATGAACCAACAACCCAAATAACTATCTACATTCCATTAAACTATGTTTACTTTCAACGTTTTAAACTAATTTTCACCAAACTTATTTTTAGGATTCATCAAATTTTGTACTTCTGTTTCACTTTCTATGTAGTATTTTGGTTAACGAAATGTTTTAATTTTTGTAAAACTATTTGTGAAAGGTAAATAATCCTCTTTGATGATTATTATTTTAATGTTGTCAATTATTTTTCTGTACATTTAATACGTCATTTAATTTCTGTAGTTCATATTGGTGTATAGAAGATATATTAATACTAGGAATATGACCTTACAATACCAAAATGTTGTTTTTATTTAATTAGACACTCAACATTTCACTTTACAGCTTCTACAAGGAGCGTTCGTTAAAACACAAACCAAAACTGACAGTACATAATACATTATATTCGAATCTATAACGTGCATTTGTACAGCGTGCTCTTGACATATTATGTAGTAAAGCCTATTGTTGAACAGGTGTACATAAAGTTTCAGCAAGAGAATGGTTAAAAGTTACCCGTACCGTACAAAGCTTTTTTTACACCTCAATGTGTGGGTCATTGACATCTTTCAACAATAAGCTTTGCTACTTAATATGTCAAAAGCATTCTGTACAATTGCAAGTTATAGATTCGAATATAATGTATTATATACTGTCAGTTTCGGTTTGTGTTTTAATGAATGCTCATGAAGAAGCTGCAAAGTGAAATGGCGAGTGTCTAATTAAATAATAACAACATTTTGGTGTTATAAGGTCATTTATTTCTAAGTATTACATTTAATATCTTTCCAAAGGAAGGGATTGATGCAGACTAAAATTAAGTAACTTTACTGGTCGGGGTGGATATGTTTGAATGTAAAAATGCATTATAATATTTACAATAAATATGGCTACAAGTTATGTACTAGATACTTTTATCCAATTAAAATATTAATACTTATTAATTTCAATTAGAACAGTAATTTGTTTTTGCTCCCATTATGAGCTTTACTAAAATTAAACAAAGAACTTTATCAATAGGTTCTTGGATTTTGGTTTTTTAACCACACACACACACACGTATTACTATTTGAATCTATATACAGTTACACAAGCACGGGCCTCAATGAGCTTACGGACATAATGTTACTAGTACTCTCGTATTCTTTCATATTTGGACAAAACAAAATTTTTAACAACACAAGAATCAGCAAATGTCAGTTATTTCACCACATTATCATAGTTTAATGTCTTTTGTGACTTACAATCTGAGTATAGCATTGCCAGAGAATACCAGCTTTTGAAACATTTAATAACTAGAAAGTCTAATTCTTAACAGGGAATGATCTATATACAATTAGGGTTCCACGAGAAATGAGCATCACAATTTGATGACATACAACTTCATGATAATGAAAGCAATGATTCAAAGCTAACATGGATAAAAAAAAACTGCACCATACAAGCAGGCCTCACAAAATCTAAATACTTTACCAACATCTGAGGCAAAACAAAACAAAAACCTTTGAAAACAGATTCAGAGTAACTGAGATGAAAATTGTACCTAACCTGAATTGGCTTTAGATAATTTGGTGAAACTTTTATAAACAATTTCAATCTCTTCCCCCCTCCCCTTTTTTTTAACATAGTGATAGGTTCAGCTCATAGAATATTAATAGGATGGTTCATTAAATTGACGAGTGTCATGCCTATTAGATAAGGCAGAATCATTTTATTTGTGATATTTGTCTAGTGTAACGGTTAATTCTCAGGTCTATTTTTATACAATCCAGTAGGCCAAAATATATATCAACAGTCATTAACAAAACAAAATACATATCACCATTCATTTTGAATGAAAGTTTTCGTTTAAATCAGAACCATTTGTTGTCTGTGCCTTGTGTAAGGTTTCGGTTTTCTATAATACTGCTCTCTAAATGGAACTTCTTAAACAAATTAGCTCCAGAGGAATTTTAATATATAAAACTTGTAATAATGGCAAAATTTAGAACAATAATACACTAGGTGTTGCTCTACCTAAGTTTATCAGGAAAACGTGTCATCAGTAGGAATACCTGTTAAATGGATCTTTAGTTGAACAAAGCTGAAAATCACAAACAAATTAGTTTGTTTTACATATTATCTGCCTTGTACTTGAAGTGCTACTTACAATATGCTTTGCTAATCACCAGAATTAATTAACACTTAGTATGAGCATACTCAAGTTACAATAGTTTTATTTATATTCTAAAAGATCAAATACAACTCATTAGTCTCTAAAGAATCAAATTTAAATTTTTAACAAGCTTATTTTCATGCGGTTTTTTTTTCTGTTCTCAACAAACTACCCCTCTCTTAAACTAAATGCCTCAGACGAAGAAAATGAGGTTTTCATCACTTGCAAACAATATGAAAGGTTAACATTTTAACTTTTAAAAATCATGTTACAAGCTTGATGCCTTAATGAAACTTTTATCATGAGACAAAAATGGTTAAACCAGTTTATTTCTTTTAATTTACTGACAACCATTTCAAGTAGAAGTAGCACTGGTTTTCAGATCCACATTTCAAGCACATTTCTTGGGCTTAATTTTCTGATTTAAAGCACTTTTAAGAACTGAAAATAAACTGTTTAAAGATATCTAATTTTGAATAGTTTAAGAAAACTATGAATATCACTGACAAGTTAGTGCAATTATTTTTTTTTATTTACTAATCATGTAACACTATCAGCTAATAAGTTAAATAATTTTTTTAAACCACTGATTACAACCCTTTTCCAGTTCAATGAAGAATAAAAGGTATTACTATAGCAGTCTACCACAGTATCCATAGTCTACCAAGACCCACCTGACCCTATTACCCCTACCCCAGAGGGATCATAGAAGACCCCACCTGACCTGACTTGTCTATTTAAGTAAGTGTAAAAGTCTCTGTAGACTGGTCTACTGGGACTTTTACACTATATTGTACCATGCTATGGTAGCACCGAATAAAATATACAATCTTTTTATTAACGGGTCAGCAAAAGTCTGTCTTAATGTCATCTGCTGTTTACTAAACACATAGAGCTTGGCTTTGTGTTCCCACGTAAGTTCAACCTAACAACTGCATAAGAAAATGAACATCTTACCTTGATTTTACCATTTGAAATTACTGGTTAGGATGTTAAATACAGGAAGGCATACACAGTACCAATTTAAAATATTGTGCCAATCTACCTGGGAGGTGGGGTGGGGCAGATTTCTATCACTATCAATGGAACAGCACTACCCAAAACAATATGTAAAAAAAAACTGTTAATTTTTAAAATTCAAGTTAAAAAGCATTACTTTAGTTTTCACAATACATCATATATATTATAGGTTTTTTTTTATATAGATTAAAAAATCCTCCTTTGCTAACATAAGGTAAAGATTAATTATGACATCCCAATTCTTACACACCAGCATTGCCTACCATAGCTGACAACATCAAGCCATTATCTCAAAAAACAAAATTATACATTATGTGGTATATTACTGTAAGATTAAAATTCATAATAGTTATTTATCATGATAAAAACAAAACACTTTAAATGTTTATTTTTGCAGAAAAAAAAAAGAAATTGAGTCAGAAACATTTGTCCCAATTGTTAGGTAATTCAACCAGTTGTTGGATTTTAATATATTCCAACACAAAGCTAAAGAGCAGGCCTCCCAATGGGTCACTGCAAAAAATAAGTTTTTTTAAGGTTCCTTCTTCTAAAAACAAAGAGCAAGTAATGGTTGTACAAACCAAAATATATTTAAATATATAAAAGTAACTTATATTTCACTAATAGTAAATCCAAATTTCTATATCCTTCTGTATAACTTCCATCAAGAAATTTATTACTTTGTGTATGTGATAACAGAAATTTTACTATGCAAGTTCTGATAATGCTGATAAAGAAATCTGAACTCCCCCCCCCCCACCTCTCAAAAAATTCTGTAAAAATCATTATATTTCCACAGAACTATATTAGATAATTATGGTAATATCATGACTACACAGCATCGACAATTTTGCAACAATGTTTTTGGTTAAAACTGTAGGTCTACTTTCAAGTCTAGTTTTTTTTAAAGGTTTTACAGAGAGGCCTATTTGCATTATATACACTATATCTGGCTGAGTTCATCGGTTACAGATTGAATTCTCATGATCAATATGCCATTACTCTGAAAGCTTTGAGTTGCATGTTGACCTAATACTTTCATTCATTTAAACTTTTCTTAGGGAAAGCATTGCGTGATGTCATGGTTACTGCTGCATCACAGTAATTGGTACATCTCAAGGTTTGAACTAGATTACAAGTACTAAATCTGACAGTAAGATAAACTTTAAAAATTATTTTAGCTTTGATTATTGTAACTGTGAAAATTGACTAAATTTCATTAATTTTCTTATAAATTTAAAAGTTGATGTAGTAAGTAATGACATTATAGTTTTCTTCAAAGTTGGCTTCATTAGTTGGTTACAATGTTGAAAATTGTTTAGAATTTTTAGTTTTGCATATGGATTTGGGACTAACCTGAAATGCCTACTGACAAACCTCATGAGATATATCACTGGAATTATAGTTTAAATTATTATTAGAAATGAGGATACCTCCCACCAATGATTCAATAAATGATTTTAACCATTTTTGGGTGTACTACTTTATGACATTACGTACTTTACTCAGTTTGTTACATTGCACAGGCTTAATCAGAAGTTATTAATAGACAGGTAATGATGAAAATCATATGTTAAGAAAGATATGAGATGCAAGATGTCTGTTTTAAAGAAACTGTGGATAACTTTGGACAGAAAGAGATGTGGCTGATGATGTCTCACAACCAAATGACACAAATCAGCTTTGAATGACACTTCAAGGAAAAATACGGCATAAACTACTAATAATTATTTAGTAATTAGTGACATACTCAACTAGCAGTTCAAGCCTATTATGTCTTTACATGTTTGATACACATACTAAAGTCTCACAAAACCATAAACTGCAGAAACATCCGAATCAGTCAGGTTGTCAGTAAAATGGTTTCTGCTACAAACAATTGACCTTAAAAGGTGACACAGACCATTTGTTTTTACCCCAAAATAGGAAAAGTAAAGATTTTTTACAAAAACTTGGGGAGTCTGAAAAATTAGTGGAAAAGAACGAAAATATGGGGAGTTTAGAAGGTCAAATGAAGATAAGTAGTCACTGAGAGAAGAATGTCAAAATACAACAAACATATTTTTTACATAATTTAAAATAAAATGTTCTGCTAATTATTTAGTAAGTGGCATTGCTATTAATCACTGTGATAATTTCAACTTATTTTACATGTTATAAAAGCCTAAGAATAAAATATGGAGTATGTTTCACAATGTTTATGGATTATTATCATTATTAAAAATTGTTCATTAGAACAAATGAGGATGATGATGGATTTGTACTGCAACCACGACAAAGCTCCATTAATATCTTAGTGATTCACAATAAGAGTCTTAAACCTTAAACAGTTTTATGTATATTCTAAAACATTAACATAATGTGGTTAGGTTTCATAAAATTTTTATCTTTGATTTTTTGCATGTGAGTATTCTACAATGGCAAGGGTAAAATCAGTATTATGGTTAATGATTTTCTTATCTCACATCAGTACACTGAGTTATGAATTGAAAATAAGAATAAATTAGTATTATGATGTGTAGACTGAAAAAAAAAATTAAGTTGTAGACAGTAAGAAAAAAATTGATATTTTTAGATACTGCATTTTTATCTGAAATTTAAAAAAGAAAACAGACATATTGAAAAAAAATTACTTACAGATGTTCAAGATGAATTTCATTTAAAATGTTCAGATTACAAACTCCAACATTTTGGTTTTATTGAAAAAATGACAACTTTTTCTCTAGTTAACTTGTTGTTGGTGGTGGTATTTGGTATTCTCAACCTGAACAGCAATGTATGCTCAGTAATCCCGAAGATTTAAGCATAGCCATACCCAAGTTAAGACTGCCGATCAGAGGGAAAGCATCCAATTAGCAATACCCACAACCTTCGCAGTTACTATTGACCAAATAGCAGGCTTAACTATAATAGTCATAACACTCCCCCAAACCGAAAGTGAGAAGCGTGTTCATGGCTCCAATCTCTTTGGACTTTCAGACGCATAGCTGGCATGCTAAAAGTTTGGCCATGCCCGGTCCAGTTAAGTATTTCTAATAGCAGGGTAATGCAGTTTGAGATAAACATAATTCTATTACATACAGACTAATTCGCTAATATTTTTTTAAAGCTTCACGGAAAACTTAAAAAGCCATGGAACAATACATTTTTTTTCTCTAAATAATAAATCATTCAATATACACACAATAGTGAAGACTATAATTTGAGACTTATCACAGTTTGTAGTCCCAAAAGAGTTAGAAAGTTTTATAAATTCCACAAAGAAATGAAAACTGATTACTTACACGTATGGTGTCTTAACCTCAGAAATACATTTATATACTGTACAAAAAACAAAAACAAATATGTGCATTAGTCTCCATTACTGGCAGAAGTACTGCTGTCATGAATGCAATGAAGAGAAGAGTTTTGCACTTTAATTACTTCCAAAGTCATGTCTTCTTGTTCAGTAGTGCACACAACCATATCGGGATGACCCACATTGGTGATAATTGGTTCTACAATGATTGATTCTGTAACTGGAAGAAAGGTGGTCACTGGGAGTGGAGGACAGGGAGCTGACTCTTTTGTTAAAGCCCCTGTAAGTATGCAAAGTTTAGACATGCTTTCTGGCAAACTTATAAACTAAATATCCAAGCAACTCTTAAGCTAAAAGTAAAAAAAAAAGTATCGACTCTTCATATTACTGTTTTAAAATTTCAGAAAAAAAAGGCAGGACAGAAAAAAAAAATCAATTTTTTAGGAAATAAAAAAAACTTTCCCAAATGTTATGCATTAAATAAATAGCCAGAATAGTATATAGCAAACTGCAGAAAAATTCAATATTCAATACCGGGTTTTTAAATATTCTTCATAGATAATTACACTATGATTTTGTGAAAATTCATTGGTTGGCATTACACATTGTTTATTACTAACCATTTAGGCAACATTTTGACGACTTTGTGAAAATATGTTGTCACGTACTGCGTCAGTAGAAGAAGTAAATCGTTACCTAAATGGTTGATGTTACAACTGGATATTTCTGAAGAAACTATAGATTTAACAATACTGAGCAATACTAGTGGCAAAGATGATGCTATACATTTCTTTTTACAAGTGATACAACTGTCATACATGCTTGACTTAGCTGAGTTAACAGACTAGTTTTTTCCCTCCAGTGTATGTTAATCTTACAGAAACACCTAAAAGCATGTACATTAACAAGTATCATGTTCATCTTTCTTTATGACAAACGAGTCTAAAGTCAAGGGGGGTCAGATTTTATTTCAAAACTTGGTACACTAAAACTTGTGTGCCTAATTTAAATATCTTGAAACACAGGCCACATAGTTAATCAGAGATGAATCATTGAAAATGGTACGTGATCATGATTCATTTATAATGTATGATTATTATAAATTTTTCAGATTTCGGAAATCAGGAGCTCATGAGCTCATACAAAAATTATAATGCTAGGGTTACAAAATTTTCTTCGTTCACATTTAGGATTTTTTTTTTGTAGAGGTTACATATATTATTTGGAAGCTCTCATCTTTCTCTTACTTCTTTGTTCCAAACAAATTTATAACGAGTAAAAAGTTAAAAATCAATAGCATTCCACTTTAAAAAAAAAAAACAATCTGAAACGTGCACACCAAATATGTAAGGGTTAAACTTAAATTTTTGGTAAACTTAGGTAGAGTAACGCTGTATAAACGACAAATCTGATTTGTTAAGGTCTTTTACGTGTAATTTTTACAAACCATTTTAATATAATCATATACTCACTTTCTGTGTTGCTAGCTGCCTGCTGTTGTAAAGTCACAGGACAGTCTTTATGATCTAGTAACATAGTCTTTAGCCTGGCTACTTCATTCCTTAACGTAGCCACTTCATTCTAGAAAGATATGCATTACTTTCCTACAACCTGAGTAACTTTTTAATTTGAAACAAATGCATAAACTCCCACACAAATTCTTTTCATTTTCATGAGCAAACTTAAACAGTAAATCAAAAGTTATACAAATACATAATTTACTTAACTTGCACAAACTTACAAAAATCTCAGTAAAATCTCAGTGCGTGTATATCAGAAAGTTAGTTGTTTGTAGTTCAGCCATTTTTTCTCAAAGTGTAGGATGTTTACAGCACACAACAGTATCTTTTATATAGAGATATAAAGTGCTAAAAAATCTCAGTAAAATTTTACAAATTATAATAGTGATTTGTTTAAAAAAAACAAAAAACAACTCCTAAGTCAAAAACAAAGCCGATGATTTGAATGAATAATGGATAGTTTAAGTAAAACTTTCAGCAACTGCATATTGCAAACAAACATAGGTGAGGATGCCTATGTAAATCTGAGAAAAAAAAAAAGGATCAAATTCAGTTATTTCTTCTCAAAACCAAATTGTCACAATCAAAAACGTACACAAATAAAGTCAGTGTATATGAATTTTTTTCCTATTTTAGCACTATTTCTGAAGGTAAACACTGCATTTTGTGTTTCTGCTGCACTTTAAATTATACATAATGCTTTTATCAAAAAATGTTTCTTTTCTAGTACGTGGTAGGGATAAGAGATACTGTCGTGTGCTGTAAACATCCTAAACTTTGAGAAAAAACGGCTGAACTACAAACAACTGACTTTCTGCTTTCTGATACACACAAGCATGTGCATATCTATCTATCTTTCTATATATCCAGAGAGAGAGAGAGAGAGTGATACCTGAAGTGCAGAATTAGTACTAGATAGTTCTTTCGATTTTTTCTCTAGGTCTTGAACCCACTGTTTCCTCTTCATTCGACATCTAGTTGCAGCAGCTCTGTTAATCAATATACTTGGAAATGAAATTAACAATCAACATCTGCATGTTGTAATTTCATCACCACAAAAAACAAAACCTAAACCTAAAAAACACACTAGGTGATCATACTGATACACAAGTGAAGTATTAGCCATGGTACAATTTTTATTCTAGAATGAACTTTACTTTCATTCTTTTTATGGAATTCTATCCTTCTCAGATTATCCATGGTGTTCTATACTTACCGATAATTAACTAATAACTGACATTCAAGAAACATTAGTAATAATAGGTGATATTAAACATTTAATAAGAATTCTGGATGGATTACATTTCAAGTTTAATATGTTGGTAACCTCTAAAACCTTACTATACATGTAGAAAACATGGTGCCACATAAAACTTTATTTTGTTCTGTAATGAATTTAGTTTTTAAAGAAAATTAGCAAAGGTACTCCCCATGCCACAAATGGCATTTATTCCATTGGCTTTGAGAGCTGCAAAACATTTGTTTCTCTTTTAAATGAACAGAATTTCCCAAGAAATACCAATTTTTTAAATATATTTCCTTATTCTGTAGTGTTTTGAATTTCCTGCAGAAAAGTAGTTCACAATCATAGAACAAAAAAGGCACCATGACAGAAGCAAATGGGAAAACAGAAAGGGCCACCAGATTCATTATAATAAGTAATTGAATAAAGTGAATAGTTCACGAACCCTGACCCTTCCCTATCACTCTGATTCACAGTCCAGCATTCTAACCACTCGGCTCTTACGACAATAGGTGTTTGGAAAGTAAGAATACAAGCCAAAAAGTAAGGGGTAAAAATAGAGATGGCTGTCCAACTCGTGAAAATTAATAAAGTAAGGGGGCTAGGAACTTTGAAACTCATTTTTGTTGTTGTTATGGACAAATACGAAGACGCAAGCCATTTTACAACAAAAACATGAGACAAATTTACAAGTTATATACATTCAATTTTAGGTACACAATAAAACAAATACTATTTTCTTTATTTCTAGTAACTGTTTGTGTTTAAAAGTATACAAAAATGAATCTCAGAAGAATGTTTTTTATTACGAGTTAAGGCTTAGGGCAAGTATAATAGGGCTTAATATTTTTATACTAGAATAGCAAGTCCCAAAAAAAACACTTATATTATTTTTAAAAATATATTATTTTATGATACAACACCAACAGAATAGCCATAACTGAATGCAACAATACTAAGTGGTCAAATTACATTATGGCAGATGAAGAGAAAAAGTATTCTATTACTGAATGAGATTTTATGCAAAAGAGCCGGCATGGCCAGGTGGGTAAGCTGCTCGACTCACAATCTGTGGGTTGCGGGTTTGCGCTCCCATCCCACCAAACATGCTCGCCCTTTTAGCCGTGGGGGCGTTATAATGTGACGGTCAATCCCACTATTCGTTGGTAAGAGAGTAGCCCAAGAGTTGGCAGTGGGTGGTGATGACTAGCAGTCTTCCCTCTAGTCTTACACTGCTAAATTAGGGGATGGTTGGCGTCAGGAAGGGCATCCGGCCGTAAAAACCCTGCCAAAACCGGAAATAGCAACCCCGTATAGATACGGGAAAAAGCTACGGAAGAAGAATGAGATTTTATGCAAGTACAAATAATACAGAATACGCACAATACATAAGAGTAATAACAATAAATAGTGTACTTGAGTAAGGAAACACATTACGGTGATATAATAATAGGTAGGGAAACAACAATGTATAAGCATAAGGAAAAGATTTATTGATGGTGGAACATACATGTTTCGACAGAACATTGGTCTGTCTTCTTCTGAACAAGAAAAAAGGTAGTATGTTCCACCATCAATAAAACTTTTCTTTGTGCTTATAAATTGTTGTTTACCTACCTATTATAATAAGTAGTGTAAATACTATTTAGCTGCAATTAAAAATTGTCATGTCCATTTTCAAAACCAGGTGGCTTACATCTTGAGAGTATAATCAATTAAAACAATTATCTATTCCAAAGATAAATAACATTTAGTTATTCAATGTATCAAGAGCAATCAAAGACCTGTTTCGTTCCAAAAACTTTCTTCGTTTTTCATCTGGATCTTCATCAAACTCTCTGCGCTTCCTTCTAGCAAAGGTTGAGGGATTATTTGTTAGAATGTAATAACTAAAAACTATTTAATCTTATTCACACTGATTCAATGTTTTTTTTACACTGAAATATGTTTCTCAAATGTATTGGTCAAAAAAATTCTCTCTTCTGTGCAATGTAAACAGATGCCTTTCAACTGAAGAAAAAAAAATTCTTATAGATTGTGAAATAGAAATTGAAATTCCCTTCTGAACATTATAATTAAAACAAAGATCTGTCTCTACTGTATAAGATTTTATAAACTGTGAGATACTGAAATACCATTGTGAACATCACAGTTAAAACAAAGCTTTCTACTATATAAAAGGTTTGTTTTTTAAATGTAAACTTGAATGAGACATTGAAACCTGTTATCCTGTTTGTTTCTACTGGCTCTTCCTAATGGTGTATTTTGGCTACTTAACACCGTATACACAAACTAACAATACATTCCATTCTGATATTTTAAACTGACAAACCAAATTATAAACATACATTGAAGACCCTTTTCACACAATCCACCTTTGATCTGATGACTAAAAGAGCATCAGAGTATCAAGTGATTGTTGGTTAACAAATATAAGAATTACTCATATTTACCAGAAACTGAAAGTCAAAACAATAAGAAAATTAATAAAAAAAAAAAAATACTAAAATGGAATTTTAAAGGTATTTTTCATGACGTAAAATAAGAATTTACAAACTTTTTAATTTTATACAAAAGTTCAATACAAATAATTGTTTTCTGGTTACTGTATATGTAGGTTAATTTACAAATGTTGTTGTGTTCACTTTATAACAATCACAGAAATAAAAATAGATTACCAGTAGGTGGCCATAATGTTTACCTTTAATTTTTACATATAAATATGTTTGTGTATCTATCTATATAGGAATATTCAATGAAATACAGAAATAATGTGCATTTGTGTGTGTGTATATATATATAGAACATTTTTGCAATTTCTTTATTAATACTTAATAAAAAAGCACTGATCTTACTACACCTCACCTCTTACCACGCTAATAATAAAAAGAGGATAGTTTGGGAAAAGTAACTCCATTTTGTGAAACACACGTTTGTCAAATGCTGAGAGTTGATAACTATGAACAGCAAAAATTACACTCAGTTTTTAATACTCTCCTTTAAAGTGGAGTTAATCACCTAGAAAAAGAATCCTACGAGCTAAGAAAACACACTTAACTTCATCTATGGTTCAATCTTAAATAATAAAAAAAGGGTTAAGGTTGTATTGATTTTAATTTTTCTTTTTTTTTTGTGACTTACCCTGGTTTGTGATTAACCTGTTCCTGCATGACTGCTTCATTGTTTATAGGTGTTGCCAAAACTACAGGTTGAAGTCTAGTGTTTTCTGAGGGGTTCTTCCCCCTGGAACTTATAGTGGCAGCATTTTGGCCTTGCATAATGGATTGTTTCAGTTTCTAAATTAAATAACAGTATCTCATGTGAGTACATATGTGTCTATAATACATACATAATGATATACTATGACCGTAACAATTTTTTTTCGATTTAAATGTTATTAAATAACAATATTTATTTTAATTATTTTAAAGGCAATATTTATAAAAAAATTCGTTACTAACCCTGTATGAGTCGTGCAATGTGTATGCAATTTAATTTTTGTACTAGGCTTTTGATGTATTGTTGACATCATGTTACTCGAGTCTTCAGTATTTTTCTTGTTGCCTCAAGTGAGTATTGTTACATCATAGTGTCTCGTGGTAAAAAAAGTGCTAGACCTCCATTGTACAATGTGTGTGTGTGTGTTTCTGTATACACATACACACACACAAATATATATAGGTGATCAAGTGAGCACAAGTCAGCAGAAGTTACTTAGTGAAAGAATATATGAAGTTAGCTGATGTGTAAAAAAAAAAAAGAGACAATTTAAGGCTCTGAATAAAACTGTGGTAACCAACAAGTTATGTGAAGTAAGGTCAGAAAATGTTAAGTTAGTGAAAGTGAAGTTAAACTGTGTGATTGTTAGTTTAACCATTATGGGCAATATTTTAAAGAGAGTTTCACAGTTTAACAGAGATAAGGAGAATATTTTGTCTTGTCAAAGTGTATTCTAAAGTAATTGAACCCGTCTGTGTGGACTTTTACGAAAATGAGACAATTACTTTAAAGTTCTGGATGTAACTGTGTTAACCCATGGGGTAATGCAAGTTAATTTATTACAGATTGTATAGTAAGAAACAGATTAGAAGAAAATAATTCATCTTGGCAATTGGATTCTAAAGTAATTGAATCAGCTTATGTGGATTTTTGACAAGAAAAGAGAATTATTTAGAGTTTTAGATAAAACTGTGATATCCTACAGTATAAAGAATTTTTGTACATAAGTTTGACTTGTTTTGAATATATTTATTTTAAAACAAGTGGATTGTGTGCTGTCTGTTTATTGTTCGAATTTATCACCAACAAGTCACAGACACCTACTGTAAAGAATCCAAGCCCATATATAAAACCTTGACATTTTGTAATAACTAATATTGTTGTGCCTTACATCAGAATAAATTCAAGACATAAGTATTCTTTGTGTGTGTGTGTGTATATATATGTCACAAACTTCTTGGCTAAGTATTGTATTATTCTGTCAAAATTTATAACTATGTATTATCAATTACATATTTACTTTAATGTTTCACAAGTTTAACTTTCATAAAATGTACATAACATTTCTAAACTACACCATGCATGTATATCATAATCTCTATAACAGCACTAGCCGCATAAGAAAAATTGTATTTTAAAGCCGTGTACTTTGTTGTTGTTTAATTTCATTTATAAATTATATAAAACAGAAAAAGTACTCACAAGTTTAGTTGTGGAATTGTTCTGTTCAATCAAAGATGAAGAGACTTTAGGAGATGATACCACTGTTCCATAGGAGAGTGGCTGGGTGGTAGTAGTACTTGGAGCTGGTGCTACTGGAACTACAGGAATTTGAACTGGCATTGAATGACCATCGGGAAACTTCAAAACCAATTGGAAAACCGGTGCAGCAGTTGAAGAAGTAGTTGGCTGGAATTATTAGATTTTATTTTATACATTGACCTTTCTCAAGAACCGAAATTGGACTACTAGAGTTTAAACTTTTAGTTAATGAAGTAATGTATACACAATTTACTTATCAAGAAACAACTATAAGAAATGTACAAATTATGACTTACTGTTGCTAAGAGTAAAGATAAGAAATGGATAAAACTATGGTTTATGTTCTCTAACATCAAGCACAAGGAATGGTTTTGAAATAAAAATCGTATAAACTACTGATGTTTTTTCTTCCACGTTCCTCTTAAGGATGCATGGATTCACACTAATCACATGGCTACTCCCAGCCCTATAAGGAATGGATAGAGCTAAAGTTTACGTTTGGAGAGGGCAAACATAAGGAATTGGAAAAGCTATGGTTTACAGTTGTTAAGAGTTATAGTTCAGTCCAAAATATGGAGAAAAAAAAAAAAGAAGGAAACACACATTCTTACGGATGAAAAGTGAATGAAATACTTTTTTTTAGCCTCCTTAAATAAATAAACAATAAAGAAAAACTGTAAATGAAACAATTTCTGAAGACCAATTTCCACTTTTTTGCTCACTGTTGCAATATGCATAAAATGCTTATGGAAATTTATCAAAAATACAATTTTTTAACAAGTCTAAAACTAATTTTTTATTCTTTTTATCAGGAGAAAAAGCTTACTGCTATCTAGGAACATAATGAAATTGGTTAGCTTCTTAAAAGGAGGAATCTACAAATGAAGATAAACTGACTCTCACTGTAACTGCTAACAGCAAATAATCCAAACTTCCTACTTTCTACCAAGAAAGTTCAGTTTTTTTTTTAGGTTTAACATTTTTAAATATATTGCACTAGAGAAACAATTAATTACACTGAAGGAAATACTGATAATTAAAGATTAAATCCAATCAAAATTACATCATAAGAATGCCTACTAACCAAAACTTGTAATAAGTAATTTTACAAACACCACTCTCAAAGCTCAGGAGGTTAGTGAAGTTATTTTGCTCCGTGTACAAGCTTGTGATTGTCAGTAATAAAATGCTATATAAATAATTATAGTATTCTGGCACTTGTGTATAAAGCTAAAATCATAAATAATATTCAACATTAAACTGGTACACAATTAAAAACATTTTATTTAGGCATATCTATGGCCTTCAAAAAGTTGACAACTCTACATGTTTCGACAGTATAACTTGAATAATTAAAAAAAGACTTCATTGGGGTCTGTGTTGGTGGATCATAAAAATGACAGTCAATACCTTAGTGTGAAAAGTAGGTAGTATGGTGATGCTGATTGGCTGCCTTCCTTCTAGTCAATAGTTGAAAATTAGGGTTGGCAGCAAATAGCCTTATTAGCTTTGCCACAAATACAAAATACATGTTTTCAGTAGTTTTGCAAAAATAGTGATCATTTACACTCTGCTCTTTACATTATTTATATACGTGTATTATTCTTTTATGTGACACTCTTATGAAACTAGTTTTTAAGTGGAGTTGCTTAAAGAATCAACAATTTAGAAAAATATTTCTTCACTTTTTACAGACACACATAACTGATATTTTAGATGTGCTGCTACACCACGACCGATGTCGGTATTTTCATTTTTTTACCATATTCTATCTTTAAATCTTCACAGGTCTTACTTTCATCTAAATAATTTTTTGAAGGTTCCAAAAGTAATACAAAACACAATAAGAACTTAATTTCACAATAATTTCTACATATTTTTAAATAAGTGACAGCATGTTTTCCTTGAAATACTAACTTTAACAATGCTGGCTGTAGTCACTCCCGTAGTTCCAGGTGATCCCGATGTTGAGACTAAAGGTACCTGTGTATGATTAGATGATGTTAGGTTTTTTTTCACTCTAGTGACAACTGCTGTAGGTTGTCCTGTGACAGATGGCTTTATAGTAGTTGCGGGTGATGCCAAACTTCTAAGAAAAACAAACGAAAAATTACAACCAACTTCAGTTTCTAGTTCTAGCTGTCAGGTATGTTCTAATACTATGTACTAACATTTTGGGAACATTGTAAGCTTTAATGCTGAAGTTCACTTAAAATTAAACCTTTTGAATTGTCAAGATCACCTACACCCTGAAGCAAAAGTTTATTTTAGAGAAATGTATCAACCATAAACCTCAATCCTTATGACAAAAATCTAAAAAAAAAAAGTTCAAAGGCAACAGAATTAATGATACAGCTTTTATTAGACAAACCATTGCAATACATTTGGATTGGGCCAAAATAATATGATACTGTCTTTCTTTTATGTTTAAAAGCCATTATGTGTTTTTGCTTCAAATCAAACAGATGCTTTTGGTAATAATCCCTGTCGGATTAAAACTTCTGCCTATTAGGATCATCTACCAGTAGAATGTTTCTCTACATAAAAGCAAGAGTTCTACCACTGTAAGCCCTCAAACTTACTGCTGAGCCACTAGAGGGGATATATTGAGGTTGACTTAGAACCAAAAAGGTTTGTGGTAGTTCTACCAATTTGTTAAACTGATGCCACTTCAGTAATATATAATCAAGCTGATTTTGGGGTAGAGATAAAGTTTTACCAAAAAACTTTTGATATTTATTTAGGAGGTTCTAGAGATTATACAAATCAAATACGAAAATTGTAACATGGAAAGTCGTATTCTCTCTCTCTCTTATATCCCATATATTGATTTCACACATTAAGGGTTTTTATTCAATAAATATGCCACTGTTAAGATAGCAAATTTAAAAACTAAATGTACTAAAAAACTTTACTGGGATTATAATTTTACAATTTTAAATTTCACACAGTGGCAAGAGATAGAGCAAGTTAGAAAAACTTCTTCGGCACTAATGTGTTAGAATATATTGATGTAGAACAGACCTGAAAAAAGTATTTACACAACCAAAACATATTACTTAC
>NW_013667625.1:167479-186195 GCF_000517525.1 Limulus polyphemus
TATATATATATATATATAATTAATTGCTTGTGACAACATGAAATAAATCAACTCTGTATCACTCAACTGGGCAAATATATTTCAAGTTTCTTTCATATACAGATAAATTCAGTCTTATAACACGATAGTCTATCTCTAACACATTTTAATTGTAATATTCCACAACACTTAAAGCTACATTTTTCTCATGGGACATTATGTCATTTTGTAAGTATATAAAAAGTATGTTACATGTATATGCAGGCTCAAACATTCTCCTATTTTAGAAAAGAGCTCTAGCTGTGTTTGTGACCTACAACATTTATTTGTTAAAACGATTTTATTAGATTTTCTTGCTTTTTTTTTTTAAATGCCTAAAACAGGAATTTGTAGGGGGTTCTTTAGATCCCAAAATTAAATTTCTGCATAGAAAAGATAATATAGGGTGTTTCTCTATTTAAGCCCTATGTCTGAGACCTACCATCAGACATTCTGTCATATTAAGATTTAACTTTGTTACGTACAGAAATAAAACCAGCTTGTAAAATAAGAGTGTGATTTTAAATTAAGGAAATTTCTGCTAACATTTACTTAATAATTTGAACAATTGTTTTTGTTTTTTTTTTTAGCTTTGGTTTTGACTTGTTTTGAATTTCGCGCAAAGCTACACGAGGGCTATCTGTGCTAGCATTCCCTAATTTAGCAATTTTAAAACTAGAAGGAAGGCAGCTAGCCATCACCACCCACTGCCAACTCTTGGGCTACTCTTTTACCAATGAATAGTGGGATTGACCATCACATTATAATTCCCCCACAGCTGAAAGGGCGAGCATGTTTGGTGGGATGGGGAATCGAACCCACGACCCGCAGATTGCGAGTCGAGCTCCCTAACCACCTGGTCGTGCCAGGCCTAATTTAAATAAAGAACAAACTTTTGTAGTTACTGTTGCAGTGTAAAAATATTAAAGTGATATGGTTTAAGTTAAAATGGGGTTAAATTAAAGTTGCAAATAAAACATTTTATAGAAATTTCACATAAAAAAAAAGAATAGACACCAACAATTAGTAATAATCAAGAAAATAAAAAACAAGAAAGTTACAAGTACATTTCTGAAAACTTCAAAATGTTAACTTTATTTTGCTGTGAGTCGGCCATATTTTTTTTCAAAAAGAAATATGCCGACTTGGTTCTGTAAATTGATTCTATAATTAACTTGGACTCAGACACCAATTTTTTTTTCAATATGAAATTACTGGAGATACGTTTGGAATACAGAAATTTTAAAATACATGAAATCAAATCAATGTTAGTACTATTGGATTGTTGTAATAGATTATACGTATAATAATGAACAAACAGGTTAAATTATACTCCATGCTGCACAACAAAGGTGCTCCTAAACTCCCATCCACCCACACTTAAGGGAGCGTATGTTTGTTTTTCATAGCCAAATCTGATATTTTAACAATAACAATCCTCTTGAACTTTTTCCAGTGACAAATATATATATAATATACAGCATGTTTATAAAGAAAAACCCTGTCATTAAAGTTATCACATCTTAATAACTAATTTTCTCAGGGGGAGCTACATTTCACCAGAGGCAAGTTGAGAATTATAAGTTCATTCAAGAAAATTACGAGACAGTAGGTTATACAGCTCTCTTAACCGAATGGGAACTGTCATAGTTTATAATACCCCCCTTAACTGAATAGGATCTGATTGTCATAGTTATAATGCCCACTTAACTGAATGGAAACTGATTGTCATAGTTATAATGCCCACTTAACTGAATGGGAACTGACTGTCATAGTTTATAATACCCCCTTAACTGAATAGGAATTGACTGCCATAGTTTATAATGCCCACTTAGTTGAATAGGAATTGTCTGCCATAGTAATAATGCCCACTTAGTTGAATAGGAACTGACTGTCATAATTATAATGCCCACTTAGTGGAATGGAAACTGACTGTCATAGTTATAATGCTCACTTGGTTGAATGGGAACTGACTATCACAGTTATAATACCCACTTAATTGAATGGGAACTGATTGTCATAGTTATAATGCCCACTTAACTGAATGGGAATTGACTGCCATATTTATAATGCCATCTTAGCTGAATAGAAAATTGACTGACATATTTATAATGCCCACTTAGCTGAATAGGAATTGAATGTCATAATTATAATGCCCAATTAATTGAATGGGAACTGACTGCCATAGATATAATGCCCACTTAGCTGAATAGGAATTGACTGCCATATTTATAATGCCCACTTAACTGAATAGGAATTATTTGCCATATTATAATGCCCACTTAGCTGAATGGGAAATGATTGTCATAGTTATAATGCCAACTTAACTGAATAGGAATTGACTGTCAAAGATATAATGTCTACTTAACTGAATAGGAACTGACTGTCATGGTTATAATATCCACATAACTGAAAGTGTAGAGTGTATTCAGTGGCATATCAAAACTTAAACCTTGGGCCTTTCAATCCATAGCTCACTATGCTAACCACTTGGCCAAACCCAGCCCCCCCCTTTAGAAAGAATAGTTTATATTAGTTAAAAAAAATCATTTCTTGGGAATTCAGTAATGAAGATTTGCAACTCTGTTTTACCAAAGATGAAATAATTCTTGACATAACAGAAGAAATGGTTTTGTTATGTCAGGACATGTTTGTTGCTTGTCTGGTTTCATTTACAATTTGTAATTATAACTACACACTAGCTATTTTGCAGGCATATTTCTTTGAGCATTTTTGTCTGGCATTTAAATGATATGTTCTTTTTTTTATCTGTCTTCTTTACAAAAATTAAGAATCCAAATACCTATGATGTTCTATGTTAAAATTCCAGATATTCATTTAAAAAAATGTTTATAAAATGTATCAACAAAGAAATTAAACATCTAAATCACATTCTTTCTGTTTTACTTAAAAAAGAAAAGTACTTCTGGAATGGTCAACTGTCCTGATGCAGCAGCCTGAGCAGCTTTACGAAACTGTTCCTCAAATGGGTTCAAATCTTGAAACAGGCCCACTTCTTCACAGTTTAAAATAAATCTTGTTGGTGTGGGTGTTTGGTCTAAGATAAAAAAAACATAAAACCAAACCGTAAAACAAAACTAAATTCCATGTAATTTATAATACAACATTACAGTGTAGTTTATAATAAATACTTTTACTGAATAAAAGTAATAAAATAGTAATAGTAAATGCTACTGTTTATGCTTGGTACTGGTACAATAACCCATTTACACGGTGAGGCAAAAGTTACGATACAGTTTGTACTAAAGAAAATATTATGAAGAAAATGGAAACCAAATAATTACTGTTTGTTTCAGAGTAACAGATAGTTAGAAATTAAACTATGTTCTAAATGAAACAACTATACAGACACTTTTCCCTCATCCTCTATATTTATGGCAGTATATGACATCTGTATGATATATATATCATAACTGTATCTCACATAGTCACAACGAGGTTCTCGCATAAATTGTACTACAACTTAACACATTGGCCAATGTGTTAGATAACCATTAAAAGATATATTTCAAAATTTTGAGCATTAAATCATGATATACTGATATGTCACAAAAAATTGTTGAAGATATTAACAAGAAAATCATTCTTACAGCCTGTCTGAGAGTCAATGAGACTGAATTAGGGAACTGGGAGTTACAAGAATAAGATAAGAAATTTTGGGGTGAAGGATTTCACCTAAGGATGTTGAGGGATTGAGCACATTCTTCATCTGCCCTAATGGTTTATTTGAGGGGAATGTGTTAAGAATTTATGTGTAATGTAGGTATGTGTATGGTTTATTTGAGGGGAATGTGTTAAGAATTTGAGATATTTGTGTGTATAGTGTAGGTAACTGTAAAAGGCGGACAGAATCTACATTGGTGGGTGGAGAGAAGGTAGGGAGCATGAATAAGGTTAGAGAGAAGCCAGAGAGCAAGGTGCAAAAGATGAGGAAGGAGAGAGAATTGAGAGTTGTTAATGGATACTGGAGTAGGTTTTACACTCTTGTTACGTGGGAGCTCTTTTCAAGTTTGGTGTTTTTGCTGGATACTTTGGTTTAGATGTTGGCTTCTCAGTAGGTTGGGATTTCTTGATTGCAGAGGATCTCCAACTTTGGTGTGGAACTTGATTATAAATTTCCAGGCCATAAGTAATACCCTTTGAAGACAATATTCCTATCTGCAATAATCTCTTGGGGTTGTAGGCTCCCCTAGGGTATACCACTTTGGACTAAGTATTTTAAAATTCACTGAACATAGATTGCTGTTACCACACTTCACATAACACAGGGTATATTTATTGGTTGTTAAAGGTTCTAGTATTCTGATAAGAACAAAGAAATATTTGCTTAGATAAAGAACTTAAAAACAACAATAAAAAAACAAACACTTTACTGCCAGAAGAATTTAGCAGGGCAGGGCTGTGTTCCTCTTCCACACAATAGTAGAAGTGTTGGTGCTCAGGCAGGTACTGCACTTAACCACTGTGCAGTGGTTAAGTAAGCCTTGTTGAGCCTTCCTCAGCCATCTACATTAACAGAACTTGTAAAAAATGTGAAGAAAACAGGTATATAGAGCTGAGGAACCATATTTTGTATTGCTCAACATGTAGAACTACTACCAATTTTTGTGTAGGAGTCTGGATTTTGCTTCCTCGTAGCTTGGAAATTGGTGCGATTGTAGAGACACTGGTGGACAGTTCAGGTTCCAGATATCTCAATGCATTCAAGTTTCCATTGAGAAGTTAAAAAAAGAAAAGAAGAGAGTACTGGAAAACCTTGTTTGAGAATCAACTCACCAAACATGTCTCCCTGACTCGCAGACTGGGTATTAGACAGAAATTACTACATTGGTATATTTCACAATGATTTTTTTACCTTTTTTTTCTTCAGCATTTTATGTACCCTTTTTCAAGTGTAAATTTTAATATAAAAATTTGGATATTTTTGAAAGGAAATAACAGAATGCATTCTTATCAGCATATATACAAGTTGATGATATTTAAAATTTTATTACTTAGCCAATGGGATTGTTATGATAACCAATGGTTTCACAACTTTTTAACAAGTATTCTAATGACACAAAGTTTTACTCATTAAAGTGGTTTAGAAAGCTTTTCTAAGTACTTGTTTGCATGGATCTACTTTCAATATACCTCCGCCAAAGAAACGATGTTTTCACAAGAGCATCTGTAAACCATTAATTTAATAAACTTTGATAAATTTGACACAAGTTCATTTGAAGTGTTTATCAATTTGTTTAGGTTTAACTTCATTACATTAATAAGTAAAATAAACAAACCAACAAAAGATGACTTCATATATAGTCCACTGGTCAAGTTGAGTGACATATCATGCTTTCTTTTATGAACAGTCAAGTGATCTTCATTTGCAAATCTCTGAAATAGCCCATAATAACCATTAAATGTTTCAGCACAGAAAGAACTACAAAAAAGGACAATGTTTTTGATAATAGGACTTTCATAAACATTCTTATAGCATAATAATGAAAACTAAAGAAGGTAAAAGATATTCTACCGTACACAGTAAACTTACCACTGAAAAATTATAACAACATATTCATATACATTACTTACATTTGCCTTAGATCTGCTCAGTCTGGAACATTTCCCCTTTCACTTTGTATTAGTGATTCCTTTTGCTATCTTTATAAGAAATTCAAAGACAAAAACAATGTATGCTACTTTGAATAACCCAAATTCCTATGGCATGATGATCTTACAGAAGTTATGCCATTGCTGTTAAACCCCAAACATGTTTATAAGTAACAGTTGGACTAATCTAGTATTGATTAATTTTTTAGTATGAATCAACCATGCAGTTTATATTTCAAAATAACATAAAATGCAGATGTATCATAAGCACTAAAAAAAAAACTATCCTGTATTTATATATAAAACCTAGTAACTGCTCTATACTACGTTCTAATTTCATGCAATATCAGCCTAAATTAGTAAAAATAACAGAATTTATACTAATATGATAATGAAATTTCAACAATACAATGATTAATCACAAGATGAAACTTCCTCTTTCATTCAGCAGTAAAATCATATTCAACCAAGATATTGTCACTACAACTATTCTGTCTATCAAAAAATTCAAAAATAAAAATCTGAAAAATAACTGTTGCACTGGTTTAATTTCTTTCTTTAGAAAAACTACAGTATTGAAAAGTAGCAAATGAAATCGAAACTTTTTAAAACAGAAAAATTTACACGACTATTCCTAGGTCTACAACCTTTAAACTCGTACTTAAAAATTACTGAAACAGTTTAAGAAGTGCCTGTAAAACTTAGTATAAGACACCACTTCCCAAACATTTTTTTCCTATGCAACCCCGTTTTTATGTCACCCCAGACAGCATCCAAAACACCACAGCAAATAACACATTCAGAGGGTGATTTTCAAAGCTTTTTAAAACAGAAGAAAAGTAGGCCTAATTGTAATCATCTTCTCACATCCCAAAATGGGATCACAACCCACAGTTTGGAAACTAAGAGATAGTTTTAAAGTATGTGAATTTTTGCTGTGTTGTATCAGACGGTAAGCTGGTGTAGTGTCTGTGGTTTCATCATATAGTGTCTGGCCTGACCAATGAAAAATACATGAAATATACACTAGTTTTTCATGATGTGTTTTTATTTTGCTAAATAGAAATATGACTCAAAAATAATTTCTGCATTTCAAACTATTTTAAACAATCTATAAGTCAAATTCACACATGCGTACATGCATAATTCACACAGACACAAAGTTTCCAGCACATTCTACAATCTATATAGTCATAAAGATGTTTCCTAACATTGTTTCTTATGTGGATACATGAACTGCCTTTTGAGATGAATCTCGTCATTCAGTTTTAATATTCAACTTACATATAAATATTAAAATAATGTCAATAATGCTAATTTAATTTTAGCAAATGATTATTTTTTTTACAAAAAACATAGGCAGTAATTAAACCAAAGTTAACAATAATAACAAGCCACTCATACCAAGTTAAACTTCCACAAATTGTATGATTCATACCACAAATAAACAACTGAAATGAACTTTTTTTTAAATCAAAGAATTCTATCCTCACTAACATATTCACATGTATAAGGCTCAACAACACAAGACATAACTTTAATGAGAACACCAACCAGCACTTGGGTAGAAGCACTTCTATTAGGGCCCCATTCAAGTTGATAATATTAAATAGGAACTTTTTTAATGTAGGCTATAAGTGTCATAGCACTAAACAGAAAAAATAACAAAAACGGTTCTATAATGTTTAGAAAATATCATACATGTGATTTTCTGAAAAACAACAAAACACATACAACAGTATCTGCTTCATGTGTTCATTTTTTTAGTAATTTCATGCAACTTAAACATTAATCAATACACGTTTTTTTATGATTAGGGTGTATTCATATATATATTATTCATTTCTTCATTTAGTTTTTTTTTATATAAAGATACAACAACCACTAACTATGGGACACATTAATTACTTAGTTGCTCAATAATACTACGAGATCATTACTCAACAAGTCAGTTATATGTAGTTGATATAACATTACCAATCACAATGAACTTCAAGTATGATGATCATTGTGCATAGGTATGGATACTGTTAATGGGTTGGTCAAAACATGTTTAATAATAAAATAATAGCTTGATTTTTTTTCTGTTTTAAGGAAACCAACGCACCACAGTACAACAGACGTATCAAAAAAGTTCACACTGGAACCCACTTAGCATCCAATTCAGCAATTTTGGTAACACAGTGGCTGTTATACAACTTAGCAGGACTATTTGTGGAAGTTTGATGTGTTTAAAGTGGCCAAAACATTTACTAAAGAAACAAAGACTTAACCAATACTGGTGTTTTTCGATCTCTACAGATTTATACATCCCCCAAAACCACTTCAAATCTGATAATTCATCTGAAATATTTTTACTATTTGTAATTTTTCAACTTTGTCAGGTATGGAGTAAGGCATAAGATTACCCTCCCTTCAGTAGGATGTGTTTAAATATGTTTTGTTAGCATAGTTTCAAAGCATTTATGTTTTAAGATCTGATTTATTAGTTGCATGTTTTTAAAGCTTATTGAACTAGGAATTATTTATTTAATTGCAAAAGGATAGAAAAATACAATTCAACGGTATCAATCACATGGGCTAATCACATCAATTAAAATTAATCAAAGTTATTTAGACAGATGGCAGTGTACAACAGAATAGAGCAGTTTCCTGTTCATCAAATCTGTTCTTTAATATGAATTCCTGCTATTTCAACATGGTAGCTGATTACCCCAATCAATGGTTTCAAACTTTTTTCACTAAAGATACCTTAACCCAGTTTCCTCGATTTTTATGATACCCCTTGCTGCCACGTGCAATATTGTTTTATGGATTTTTTTTTTCTGTTCTTAATTATTCTTCATTTGGGGAAAGTTTCAATACATCCTTAGCAGCTTGCCATGACATACAGTTTGGAAACTACTGACCTGGGTGTTTTCTCCGATACCTTTTATGCATCTTAGCTATACGTGAAAAGATAATTTGTCATCAATATTTCCCCTTCTGAAACTCTGTTCTAGAGCTGGGCAACTTAGTAAATTAATTGATTACCTATGGGCAACAATTACTGTCATGTAAACTAATCAACTAAAGAAAATTATGATTAAATATATTACCACAAAAGTAATCAACTAATTGAAATTAGGGTTTTTGATTATTATTACTTTTGATTACTTCAGCAACTCAATTAAACACAGCTACTAAGGCTATCTGCCATGTCACTAATTTTGAACTACTGACTAAAGATTAGGCAACTGGCTGGCAGCACCTGCCATCAACTTGTTTTTTGCTTATGTATATCATGGTTTGAGAAATACAGTATTAATCAATTGATCATATGTAATCAATCAATGGTGCTCTCAATTAATCGATTAGCAAATACCACTAATTGTCCAGCACTATTCTGTTCACTGTAAACTTCAATTATGACTAAGAACTAGAATTTCAGAAACTTGTTTCAGTTGCAATAAAGAGTTCTTTGTTTCAACTACAGTTGGAACAACAACATCACACGCACTCATTTTATCCCTATGAACTATGGCTGTCTTGTACTAATATTACGTTCCAGTTTATTCCTAAGCATGGGGTAAATGCAAACAAATTACATTTATGGAAACAAAGATAATGATAAAATAAGACACTTGTTCCCATATCCTATACTTTGATTTGAATCACAACTGATAAATAGAACTAAAAAGCACCAATATAAAAATGTTTGATGAGCTTCAATCGTTGCTGAAGTTGATCAATTCAGTTAGCACTGAGAAAAGAAATACTGTGAAAAATCATGAGATATATATAACTTATAATTTTTGTAAGAGGGTAACCAAAATCTTACCTTTTATGACAACACTTTAAAATTTAGCAAGTGTATGCAAATTTTCAATTTCTAGAATGGTGTTTGATTACAAGCAAATTTATATTTGTTTCTGCCATATCAAAAACATATTGAAATATTTGGATAACGATTTTTGACATAGATATAGTCAGTTTTTGAAGTTGCACATAGTTAAATACACTTGGTAACAATGTTTTATTACCAAAAATTTCTAATCAAAGCAAGGTACCTATATAGATGAAAAATAACAATTACTTTGACACATTATGTACATAGATTGATATAACACTCTCATTGGAAGTATGCAAATATGCGATGTCATAAAACATAAATTCCTAAAGATGAAAACACACCAATTCTACAGTTGGTACAAACACTTTTATAAATATTTTCATTGGTAATTCCAATAATATAACATCAGTTAGCATAAAAAACCTAGATTATCCCTAAATCCATATATTAAGTTAACAATACAAAACAATTCTTACAAAGCAATAATTAAGTATCAAATTTCAATTATATAAGCTTCCAAAGCATCCTAAATTGGACATATAAAAAATAATATGAAACTGGTTTATAACTAGCTACGAGGTTATAGTGAAAAATACACAGTATATGTTCCATTCATCTGGTGAAACAACAAAACAGTTTTTGAAAAGTATTATTTTATTAAGCATACTGTAAAATTAAGATTTACATTAGTCATAGTAAGGATCCTTTAAAAAAATGGGTATAGCTTTTCTTCATAGTCACTTAAAATGTTCATTTGTTTTTAATTAGTGTTTCTTCCATGCAGACAATCCTTTTTCAAAACTTGTGTATTGTTTCACCTATAACATCTGACTGTAAGGGTTTTAAAAAAGCTACAATGCGTCCCATAACGTACATGTAAACCAAATCTAACAAACACTAACTTCCTAGCCTTGAGTTTCAAACAGCTTGCTTCAATTCTCTTTTCTTTTATACTTTTATTTTCTACAAGATAAAATTACAATTCAACTCACAATTACTGTAGCTACTTATGTGTACATGTGCATACACATTAATGTTTATTCAGCCAGATGAGATGGATTCACAACATATAACTGAAACTTGTAAACATAAGGTTCAAAGATTCGTTTAATGACAGGATTTTTGGAGCTCCAAATTTTGAATTGTTAACATGTTTCTTGATTCCTATTTGTTGAACCATACAGTACTTACCACAGCATGTAAGTAGACAACTTCTAAAGTACTGTATAATCAATCCCTCATACAGCACACAAGCTATTTATGTGCAAAATGTTATGGTTGATATATTTGTTGCAGAACCTTATGATCTAATTTATGGTTGATATATTTGTTGCAGAACCTTATGATCTATGTTATGGTTGATATATTTGTTGCAGAACCTTATGATCCATGTTATGGTTGATATATTTGTCGCAGAACCTTATGATCTTCCAAAATCTTTTGATCAAAACAAGCTAATTTATAACAAATATTTTACTCTAGCTACGAACAACTGAAATGTTACTATCATGTTTCTTAATAGAAAAATTATCCATTAAAATCTTTAAAAAACAGAATATACTTACAATTTCAAAATAATGCTGGGCCCAGATTTTTACAAATTACACATCTGAAACTTCAAAAACTTTTAACTCCACAAAATAACCATAACTAAAGAACATAATCTTGGCATATGCAAGCTTAGGAAAAAGAAACAGAAAGAAAACAACCTAACTATGGAAATTATCATAAAATTTACAATTATCTACTTATGACTCAAAATATCTTAAGCAAGTAATCTGCACAATATCTAACTTCCTAGCCTTGAGTTTCAAATACCTTTCTTCAATTCTCTTTGCTTTCATACTTTTATTTTCTACAAGATAAAATTACAGTTTAACGCACGATTACTATTGGCTGTTGATAGTCACTTTATCTCTCTGCAAACATTAGTTCTACAATTAAATTACTAAGGGGCTTAAGCCAGTTTTTATTAACAAACTCAAAAGATAGCAAAAGTATACAATAAAGGAAAAATATGTAAAATATAAACATAACAATAAAAATGAAGGAATAACCTTGCAACCTATATATCAGAACAACTAACTTAATAAATAATGTAGCTAATTTAATCAGTCTTACTGGGGGTATGTACTGTTATACAACAAGATCTTGTAATGATTAGATTGCATTGAGTTAACAGTTGATATCCTCATTTTTATCAATATTTTCACCTGTAATCTTAATAATATCTCATGAGGTTCACCCAGCTTAAAAAGTTGACTATTAGTTAACCTTCTATATAGTAAAATCTAGATAGATTTTGTTTCACAAATTCATATAAAAACATTATTAATGCAAGTTGCATATCTGAAAGAGCAGACATCATGAACAGCACAATAAATAAACAAATAAATGCTTTATTTTGTCTAACCTTAGACATTTAATATGAAGGTCACACTAAAAGCATAATTGTTAGTTTTATTACCATGTTACATCCTGTTATTGGGCAAGCAAATGGCTTGTCATTATCTCCCATAATGGCCCAGCCACTAAGATCTTCATCAACTGTCTAGCCATCAGTTAAAATCTGTATAAAAAAATCATATTACAGTTAAAAAAATTATTCAAGACAGGGAATACCAAATATTAATGTTAATTACATTTGACACATCCTTTTCTCTCAATTATATATAATTTTCCGTAATTACCTAACTATATTAAAAAAAAAAAACATCTTCAGAGGGTTGAGTTCAATATATTAAAATTATTTTGGAGCCTAACCATGTCATTACAGTTCATATCACCACATCTGATCATACTTTACCTGATAATCATACATTATGGGAATAGCCCTGCAGCATAGTTTCCATTGCAAAATGCTCTGACATAAGGTAGTCATGTCCAAAACACATTATTCCTCTCTGAATACTTTCCATAATACATCAAGTGAAAACAAACAAGGGTTTCCCAGCACCTGTTATAACAGGCTGATCACACAGAAATCCATAAGAGCTGCATTCAGCAACTTGACTGGTATGTCTTCATAAGAAATAACCTGAATACCCATTACATTCTGTAGTTGCTTGAGGTATGCAATGGTTGAACAAAAAGTATGAACCCATACCCTGTTGCCTCATTTCAGATGGAGATATTTTCTGATTATGTTACCAGGGTCACATGAATAGCTTTTGCATTGACCTCTGATTTCATGGATTCTCACCTGATACAAGGTGCCACACTTTGCTTACTAAGGATGGGGTATGACTTGTTGCAGGTTTCTTTCTAGGTAGTCCTTGTGTCCCAAGTCTATATATAACCAAAAGCATTAAGTTCAATGGATATCCTCATCTTGGAAATTCCAAATTCAAGATATGACCACATCTTTGTGATTTGAGTATAACAATATTTTGCACTGGAAAAGGCAGTTGCATACCTTTTTCAAAAATGATGAATTTTGTATGGCATAACACTATCTACACAGTGTCAAAATGTAGTTCTAATGCATGCTATTACACAGTGACTTTATACTGGATGTGGTCATGTTTTAATATTATGTACTCAACCCTGTATCACAAGTTTGAGTGGTTTCCTTCAATTATGAGACTAAAAAAAATAAGCAAGCAGAAAATTGCTTTCCTTAGGAAAGTAATATCAAATAAATGATGTTAACCAGAAAAACACTTTATCAAAACATATACAATGAAATCCAATGGGATGCACTTGTATCTTTTCTAAGTATTAAAAATAGTTATCTTAAACTGACAAATATGGATTCTGTATCATCAGGTGTACAGTATAAGTTATTTTGATTTTTCCAGCTCAAAGATTAACTTAACACCTGAACCTAGACAAACTAGAAAACAAAGAAGCAGAATAGTATTTATCAACTCTTCACAACCAACAGTGGATCATAACACAAACAAAAATGCTTTTTTACTATTTATTTTCCCACTATTTCTGTACTAATAAGCTTAAGTATGCTAAGAATTTAAGGAGTACGTCATACTATGTAAAATCTTTTACTGTCAAGAGCAGAGAACATATATGTCCTCCCACTAGAACAATGCCATGTGAGTTTAGAATTTTTACCATCATGAAGAAAGGATGTTTACCTTAAAACTTCCAAAAATTTACCAGTTTCAAATTTCAGGTAACAAGGTATTAAATTGTCTGTTTTTTATAGTGATTCTAAAAATAAACCTGGTACTGGGATAGTTGTTTATCTATAAATGTAGCAGTGAAAGAGTCAGTCAAAGATCTAAACTTGCAGTTAAATCCAAGAGTAAATGTAAACAAGATACAAAGACAAAAAATATACAAATGCTGGAATATCAAAAATAAAGCAATCATTAAAATGTGTGCATTTTCTGACTTAAGTTTTTGTTTAATAACCAACCTGTAACCTAATTGTATTAGTCTATCATGGTGGTGATGTGCTGAAAGCGCAGAAATCCTGCACTTTTTAATTCCCCTCCCCCCATCTAAAAACAGTACATTGCAAGATCAGTGGCATGGCTGACATTTTGATCTGTCAATTGCACATTTCTATGAGTAAACATATTTTTTTAAAACAAGTCTTTCTGTTACACATGTTTTAAGTAATAAACAAGATTATTTCGTTCCATTATTGATCACTTAGAAGGCCACAAGCATGGAATTTTTTTAGATCCAAAACAAGGCTATCACATCTGCAAGCCTTGCATTCAGGGCAAAACAACTGAGGTGCCAGGCTACACTGATTATCATAAGGTATATGACTATTTTGATATTTCTTTATGCTATTTATGACTCATTATTTTAAGTCTATATTTAAAACAAATTATATGATGTATAAGTAGTTGCAGGTGACTTATATTACTGACGAGTAATAAAATAAACTGTATTTATATAGACTACGACAACCTCAGAACTACTACCATCTATCAATGCACTAGTGAGGCACCCACCCATGACATTTTGGGTTGAGAACAACTAAGTTACACATGTTTAATGTGTAAAATCCACAGAAAACACTTAGGTTTCATTTAAGAAACTTATGCGTTGTACAATAAATAGCAAAACAGTGATAAAACAATCCTATTCCATCAACTAAATACAGTTGTTCATGAATTATCCTTTTTAATACTTTTCAATATATCTCAAGGATGTCCCTCAAGATTTCCACAGTCTGTCCTTAGTTTTGATAAAAGGAGACATGGGTTCTTTAAACTGTAAAACCTAGGAACAAAACTGCTACCACATCTTGCTTGGCTAATTGGATATCAGCAATATAAATATTTTATATAGCCTCACTATGAAATACCATTCAATTTATCTAATTTGATGATGTAAAAAAATTTTAATTTTTTTACATATATTTTGAATACTGTTCCAAGAGAAACTAATTCCTTACCAATCCACAAAAACTTTCATTACTATATTGGACAACACTAGCAAAGCAGTATAAGATGAAAGAAACCCTTACTGAACACTGAATGATTTTTGTATAGTCTAACTTTATTTGCCCTTGTCTACAGTTAATGATGAGGGATGGAATTCTCTTAAATTGGTCAACACTGTAGCTCACTTACATGTGCCAAGGATGAACTGGGGCTTACATTTATTTTTTTTACCAAAATTAACAATTCTACTGGTAGGAAAAAATATTGAGCATTTTCATTTAGTTTTTGAATATTTAAAATTTACTGTTTATAATAATTTTAAGTTATTAAAAAATTTGTTGCCATTTTGTATACATATGCATATCAATAATGTACTGGAAGCACTGGTTATTTGTCTACTAATTAGTCATTAAAATCTTACCTTTAACCTTTTAAACATAAGGTATACTTACAGTAACATTGTAGCAATCAGAAGTTAATTGCCATCATGGCTAGTAGCCTATACAATCAGCTAAGTCTAATTATCAATAGGTAATAAAAAATGTTTATATCTAGACACTAATTTCTAGCTTTTTATTAAATTTTGGCTGCTAATCAGCTGCCATCCTCAGGAATATCTTAAGAAAGACTTTTTCTATGTTGGTAGTGGCCAGGATTCAATCCTGGGTCTTCATGATGGAAGTCTGTTGCTTTATCCACCAAACTGGAGACCCCAACAGATATCATATTGGTATGGGTTAAAATATCTTGAAATGTTTTAGCTGGAAAGAAGAAAGACTTGGGGAGACTTGAGGTTTTCAAGACCGATTGTTTTGAAATCAATAAATTCAGGTGACATTTTCAAAAAATTTGGAAGTAAGTCTAGAGGACAAAAGATCAAGAAAGCTCAAACAAACACAGATCCAGTTACGGCAGTGTTACTTATCTATGAGAGTATTTGACACATGGAATAGTTTGCCTTTGACTGCAGTAGAACCTGTAACATTGAAGACCTTTCAAAGGAGAATGGAGGAGTATTTTACTTTTTTTTAGAGACCAAGGTTAGAAAGAAGAAAAGGCATTGTGTTGAATCAATAGTTTAAAAGTAAAAAAAAAAAATTATCACAACCTTTTGAACAAATGCTGTGCTATTACTGTACCAAAAGTGTTTCTCAAAACACAAGATATGGACAACAGGGGACCATTTGGTAAAATATTTCTTAAATAGTTAAAACCAAATTATATACAATTTTCTACCCTCTTTTTTTTAATTATATGTTTTCATCAAATGTTAGTACCTAATATTTAACCACTTTTTACCATAAATTTCCTCCCCAAACTATTTTTAATAACTAATAATAATATGAACATAAATATAGTAAGTTTACATACACGATTCTAAACATCACCCTTTTTTAGTTTTTATAAGTTTCGGTAATTAAGACTGAGAAACTATAAGCTCATGAATCATGGCAGTAAATACTAAAATAGTAATGTCTTATAATTTTAGTCTGCCTGGTACTAACGGTACACCTTAACCACTATTTAAAATCATTAACTTGAAATATGAATATGGAATATAAAAATACATTCTCAATGTTAACAGAATATTACTTGAAGTTGAGTGTAGGCTAATACTTAATTTTTTTAAATAAACTACTATTACTAACATCACACTTACAAGTTACAACTTACACTTACCGTAACATTAATACTAACGCTTAACGTTAGCTTAGCCTTACGACTGACAGACGAGTCAGTAAAAAAGTACTTATAGTACTAGTACTGCTGTAGTGTTATACTAATACGTATAACATAACTTAGGTCAACGTTATGTTAATAATTACACTTTACACTATTAGTATTACTAGTATTAGTGATTACTACTAGTACCACATTGACAGAAGTATGCAACAGTAATACCTAAAAATAACATTCCATTAAAAAAAAGGCATTTCGTAACAACTACTTACACTACATTTGAGCATTCGTCAAGGTACTCTAGAAAAATCTTGCATGAGTGTTTTTCTTTCTATGATAGTTTTTGATTTTGTCAAACGTTTTTACTCATAAGCCATAAATACGTTAGGCCTAAACAGAAACTAGGTGCCCTGGGTTCATGATAACTTTGATTATTAAAAGTGGTGTAAGGAACGGATATACGTCACGTATCGAAATATGGTGCTCTTGAATCTGGAAAAACTGCCTGGCAGAAACTATTTCTGTGATAATTTATCTTTAGAATAACAAATATACAGACGACGGAAACGCTCATTTTGAATAAGCAGAACAATTGTCAATTTTTAAAAACTCATAAAAAGCTTTAATGCATGATTTGCTGAGCTTTTCCAAAACAACAAGTTTGGACTTATGTGAAAGATATGTATTACGAATTTCCTTGCTGCTGCTAAATATTACGAGCAAATCTGGAGAGCTAATATGGATGTAGAATACAATAACGCAAACTATTCTGTTATACTAGAGAAGAACTTTAACCTTTTGTTGAATTTTTGTTAGACAGTACAAAATGTATAAATATTCGAAAACTCAAAGGTATATACGTATTTAGGAATTAAAAAGTATATTTATATACACTTATTTTGATTTGAATAGTCTATCGAGCCAATTTACATGTGAAATTTCACATAATTAATTAAGACAGTCACTGTCCCCTTACTGATCAGTTGTGTTACCATATCCACCCGACAAATCAGCTTCTTCAAATCACTGCCGGATGAAACGCGAATAGGATTGCTTATTGGTTTTAGACTTTCGTACAAAACTACACAAGGGTCAGTAAGACATAGCTGACCCTAGTTTTGAGGTCATATTGTACAGGACGTTACTTTATTTTAACTTAACTTGGGGCTTCACTTAAGTATCACAGTGTTGTAAGTTTACTTTACAGGGGTGGGGCATGCACTGGGCTACTGAGAGAGATCACTAAGGTTTCACTTCTATTCTCTCTCGCGCGCGCCAGTCCAACACACTTACAACAGGCATACTTACCCTTGTTTTGTTGTAGTGTATTATGATAATAATTCTGTTCTGTGGTTAAAGATTATTATTGTGTACTTTCCATGATTCGACTCGTTTTTTACAAGGAATTCAGTTAGAGATCACAGAGATAAATAATCAAACACTCTATAGTCTGGTATTCTTCAAACATCCAGCTAGTGGACCCCCTGCCTGTTCTGAGGGAAAATGTGGAATACCACAGAGTAAGAAGGAAAATGAAATTTTTAAAACGCAACCAAGGCGCATACACTGCTAAATTAGGGACGGCTAGCGCAGATAGCCCTCGTTTAGCTTTGCGCGAAATTCATAACAAACAAGCCTTTTCAGTACAAGATAAATTGTTTTCGTTTGTCACATGTTCACATGGAAATTTTTTGGTTGATTATATTAATTTATATTTGCTTTTTTAAAGTATTAAATAAAAAAGTCTGAGTCCTTGGTCCAGACGTTAGCGTGCTGGGCTGCTTACGGAGAGACCAACGTTCTAGTTTGCGATAAGCTGTCAAACACGCTTCACATTTTCAGCTATGGAAGTGTTATAAAAGTGCCAGTCAGTCTGCTATTCGGCGGGTATTGACTGACTGCACTCCAGCTGGTCCGCAGTTCAAAATAAAGGCCAACCACATCCGAATCTGACCTAGTGCTGCGAGCGCCAAAGGTTCTGGTGAAATGCCCCGTCAGGATATATTCTATTCAATTAAGCAAAACGATGCAAGATGATACATTTCCTTGATTACAGCAATGCTGAATTTAACTTGGATTTAGCCAGTCAACCAACCACAATCAAGGATTTAGCCAGTCAACCAACCACAATCAAGTAACTGATTAAAACATGAACTTTTATAAGTGAGATGAGTGAGTCTCCAGCTGAATGGGTGAAGGTTGATAGTAAT
>NW_013667625.1:187195-195087 GCF_000517525.1 Limulus polyphemus
ACTTGGATTTAGCCAGTCAACCAACCACAATCAAGGATTTAGCCAGTCAACCAACCACAATCAAGTAACTGATTAAAACATGAACTTTTATAAGTGAGATGAGTGAGTCTCCAGCTGAATGGGTGAAGGTTGATAGTAATGTAAACGTTATTATAATGTATATAATAATAAGAAAAAAGACATAGACATATAAAGGTTAGAATTTAGTCTATCTTAGTATTCAGGAAAAAATTATGTTCTTAGTACGAAAATTAAGAAGTAATCCTTTATCTCCCTTGTTTCTTTAGCGTTCGCTAGTAGTAACGGTGTCTCCTGAGCCTCAAGGAGTAACGATTTCCTCTCGTTCTGCAGAAATTTCTCCTTCATGGCACTTGCTCAGTGAAAGGGTATAACGCATGGTGATAACAGTGTCTGCGCTCATGGCAACGAAAGTTAGGTACAGTTAAACTAACACAACTTTGGTATCAAGAATGTATAAGTCATCACATTTATGCGGTTTATTTTATAGGAAATGGAATGTAATACTAGGTACGTTTCGTGTTCTTGATTTAAAGAATTTATTTGATTTAAACAGTAAGGCGGAATGTTAAACATATATCACCAATTCTGTTCTCGTAATCTATTAAATATTGTTTGGGATGGTTGCTATGGAATTTTTTAGGTTTTATTGAAATGGAAATAATTAAAAATAAACAGATCTATGAGCATATTATAGTCAAGTTATTTTTTGTTGTTTGCGCTGTTATTGCTTTTTTATATATTTTAATATTTACCTATAAATCTAATCTGATCTCTGGTTCAGTGAAAAAAAAAAGTTTTATAAAAAGATTCCAATCACTTCTTTAAACTTAGTTTGGTCTTCTGACTCTATCTTTGGATCTAATAGTAGTAGATACCTGAGGGACGTTGAAATATTTTTCAAGTTAACAAAAATATTAATAAAATATCCTTAATATTAATATAATATTAAGAAAAAGTAATTTTTGTAAACCCACGGAGCATAATGTAGTAATAAGTACTTCAATAAATTTTATTCTACCATTTCCTTAGTGAATGAATAATTACTTAATATCTTGCATAATTCTCATTAATTAATATTTAGAGGAATAATAGCAAAATGATTAAGCTGTAATTCATCATTATTATTATTATCATTTTAAACGACAGCGGTAAATTTATAATTTTATTCGTATGCTAGGCCTTACAATTTTGTTACGTCATTGAGAATAGCAATACAATATCTATTCTTGTTTCATTAAAATATTTAAACAATGGTCAAAAGTGGTTATCATATTGTTATGTGAACTCGACCACTTCTGTGTACGTGATGAAAATAGTACTAAATACCTCTCCCCTATTAACATTTATATACGAAATAAAACTAAATTGAGGCCACCTAATGGTAGACATGTATATCATTATTAATCTTAATTTACTGTGAAAGTATTAAAAAGGGTTATATGTGTAAATGCTCTCTCTGAAATTTAGAATTATTGAAAAATGTGAAAAACACATCTAGCACTGTTCGTGTAGTGTGGACTTTAGCACAAACCGATAAAGCAAAAGTGTAGTAATTAAATTGATATTAAACATTAATCAATCATCAAGTGTTGGAGGGAAGAAGAGGTCAAAACGAACCTGAAGCCTATCAGCAACAAGACTTTGTACAGGAAACCGGTGGACACATTGATGTGAAACTTGGTGTGGAGGAGAGCGTACACAGTCGTGTGTTATGTTATGAATATATCATGGTCATAATACACGGTATTTATGGGTATAAAATCCATGGTCAAATTGGCCTACCGTGTCCATCGGTTTCGCCTGAACAGCAGAACTTAAATTTAGAAACACCCGTTATATTGTCACTAGTAATTCCAAACCAAATATGATAAAAATAGGTCATTTTTACCTTGCTTCCAATAAGGGAAATATTCAATTAAAATACAAACTCATAATCAGAGATAAAAAATACACAACTCTAATTCATTACCAGGGATAATTCATTATCGCTTTTGATACCATTTATTCATAAATAACGCTTTTAAGTTTTGTTTGTTTGCTTGTTTTTAATTTCGCGCAAAGCTACACGAGGGCTATTTGCGTTAGCCGTCCCTAATTTAGCAGTGTAAGATTAGTGGGAAGGCAGCTAGTCATCACCAACTCTTGGGCTACTCTTTTACCAACGAATAGTGGGATTGACCGTCACATTATAACGCTCCCACGGCTGAAAGGGCGAGCATGTTTGGTGTGACGGGAATTCGAACCCGCGACCCTTAGATTGCGAGTCGAGCGCCCTAACCACCTGGCCAGAATAAAATAAATACCAATGACGGAACTAGTACAGTTATAACCTAAAATCAAGGTAGTTAAATATATAGTAGAATCCATAATGTTTCAGCTATATTGCACAGGGTTATAACGCTAAAAATAGGGTTTTGATACCTGTGGTGGGCATGGCACAGATATCCCATTATGTAGTTGTACGCTTAACTAGAAACGAGTAATCAAATACTGCATAGGACAATTATGTGATTGACTCGTGTTACGACAAGTAGGGCACAGTTGGTTCATTTTATACGGTCCTGTAATATTATTACATTACTTTTCACAGTGGACAAAAATATAACCATCTAGCAGTAAAACTTGTAAATTTTGTAAAATAGAAATAAGAACTACGAATAAATTAGATTACCATAAAGGTGAAGAATGATAGGAGTATTGAATTTTAAATAATGTTTATGTTTATAAAGAAAAATATTTGGTTAAATCTCTTCTGATACAGTTTTACTTTTTTTGTTTTACTGTCAATCGTTATTAATTAACAGAAAATTCGGCATTTCATTGTATGCCTATACTGTTACAGTTCTTCTGATGTTCATATGGGTCTCTAGAGCAGAGGAAGAATGCTTATGTAAGTAAGTCACTTGCTTCTTTATAAACAAGACTATTTTGTTAGTGATTACAGTGAAATCAGGTTCAGAGCGGTTAGGTCCTAGTGCTAAAGATCTACTGAGAACCAGTTTCACTTGATTTCAGGAAGAAGTACACTTATTTTGTGTATTGATTACAAACGAACGTCATATTTCACCCCGATATTATATACATCTAATTCACCAAGTAGTGGTATCATAGCGTCTTGTTTGAGAGTTTTATACATTAAAGTTTCTACATTATTATACTAATATGTTTTCAGAACATTTAGCGATTTAATATTTATTAAAACAACGTATAAACTTTTCAGGAATAAAGTATATATATTCTAAACTATATTACGATGTTTAATATTACATTACCATCTTAATTTACTATGGCCGGGTGTGACCTGGTGGTTAACGTGTCCGGACTGTGATTTCGAGGTTTGATTGTGAGTACCCAGTTTCCGCAAAATGCGCTCCGCACTTTGAGACCGTGGGTATTCTATAAAAGTAAAAGTATATTTGGTCAGACAAGAATAGTCCAAAACTTGGCAGTGAGTTGTGTTGGTTAACTGTATTCTCTCTAATCTATCAATTCAAAATTAGGGACGGCCATGCGCAGATAATTTCTGTGCTGTGTAGCTTTGATCGAAAATTCTAACGGGATGAAAACAGTTTTGTTTGTTTGTTTGAAGTTAAGCCCAAAGCTACGCAATGGGCTATCCGTGCTCTACCCACCACGGGTATCGAAACCCGGTTTCTAGCACTGTAAGTCCGCAGACATACCGCTGTGCCACTGGGAGAGGGGGCATGAAAACAGTAAATCCTTGAACTCATATTCCGGGCATACTAACCACTGGGCTACGCACAGCTTGTTTTTAACATTTTTTTATTCTTTGTTACACTAGTTAGTTTGCTAGTTTCATCAATGACGGAATATGAATCCTGAAAAGAAAGTGTTCGAATATCTATATATAAGTGTTCTTTAGCTAAGCTGTAGAGACTTTGTCAAACTCGCTAATTTATTGATTCAGACTAGAGTTTATAGCGTTCAGATATTCTTTAGGCTTAGTGTTCAAATCAAGCATAATACTTCGGGAGATAATTTATTTCTGTTTTAACAAGTTTGTTTGTTTGTAATTAAGCACAAAGCTACACAATGGGCTATTTGTGCTTTGACCACCACGGGTATCGAAACCCGGATTCTAGCGTTGTAAGTCCGCAGACATACCGCTGTGCCACTGGGGGGGGGGGCGAACAAGTTAGATAAACATGTGAAACTAAACAGGTGAAATCGTAGTTACTTTTATGTGAATATCGTGTTTTAATTCCTAGAAGATGTTAAATTCCGTAAAATTGTGGAATATACCACAAGTTAGTTCTTATATTTTAATTATTTGCATATCTTCAGTAAAGCATACCTCTGTTTTTTTTCTCAATAAGTGGGTGAGTCATCTGTCAGTTTCAAATGAATGAAGTTAAATCCAGATAAATTGAAGCCTAGTGTTGAAAGGGAGCTTGAAAATTAAAAAATGCCCATAAGTTTGAGAAGTCGTACAGAAATTTAGAGCATTTTTGGAGATCTTTCAAGGATGGCGTGGAATTTTTGATAGAGAGGCAGAAGAATACGACAAATAATTGTAATGCCAAGCTAGAAAAAAACGAACACAATACAAAAAAAAATCAGTAGAATAATAAAAACAATCAGTATTAGTATGTGGAAGTCACTTGAAAATATCGATGTCTATAAGATCGCTATAAAAAAATGATGTGGTTGAAACACTGGATAGCAAGATTGAAACTATTCAAGAAACTACATGTTTCAGGATTTCTTCTTTCTAAAGGTTGTCACAGTACACGTGGATTTTAAAACGAACACTTGTGTACGAGATTAAATAAAGACTTTGGCAGACAAGTGAATCAGTTACAGGACCAGTTTAGATGCTTGACAGTCAGACCACTTGGAACTCTGTCGGTTGCCAATGGCTTCACCAAATGACCCTCCATCATGCCATCTGGCGTTTCAGAATTCACGTGGATCACTCCTGTCCTACAGTCATGTCTCCTATAATTGGTGATACCATATCAATATACAATTCCAGGTGACCACCACCATACTATCTGGAGTTTCCAAATTCACTTTCGCTATTACCATCTTTGTAGTCATATCTTCTGTAATTGGTGGTCACTTCAAACTGTTCATCATCTCTATACATGCCTGCAAATAACTCTGGAATCACAAGGTTTGCGTGACTTTCCACTTATCAAATCCATTGAGAAAACAAAACACATTTTGATGGTAGAGTACCTTCGGAAGATGAGTTATTCATCTCGTTGTCCATCTAGAAAGACCAGCCGTAACGACACTGAACATTTTATTATAAGAAAAGTAATATAGTTATAGGTTATTAATGTTGCCTCTCTTTCTCCAGTAGTTTCGAAATAACTCACCAGAAGGCGCTATCACGAGCCATGTTCAAGAAATGGGTGAGCAGGAAAGAGAACCTTCTACAGAAAAAGTGAGCAGATGTCCTGAGCCCTGAAGTGTCCCAAGTGTTAGAGAAATGTGCATCAGATTAAAGAAAAGTAGAAACGCTACGCTGAGAGCTACTTTTCACATTTCTACAGTGTTGGAATACATCAAGTTTATTGACAAACTCTCCAAAACTTAAACTGTGGAGCCATAGGACGTTTATCTAAATTAGTTATACAAAGAAAAAAGATCTCCCGGTGGAACAACGGTAAGGCTACGGACTTACAATGCTAAAATCCGGGGTTGGATTCCCCGCGATGGTCACAGCAGATAGCGCAATGTGGCTTTGCTCTAAAACAAACAAAAAGAAAAGTTATAAAGCATTGTAAAGTCATTAGTCGCCTATTATATTTTGGGAGGGGCGTAGAAATGTATGTGTATATTAAGTATTTCAACTTTCTATTTCACATTTTAGAGACCAGAATTACTTTGCCTACGAAATAAAAAATTAGGTCAAAAGAATTTAGTGAGTCACAGATCTAGTAATTACGACTGAAATTTTTCGTGCTGCGAATCTAAACCACATAAGACCAGATGAAGAATGTTGATTTTTGTGGATTAAACTTCATATTCGAACATCTTAGCATGATACCATATGTATATATATATATATAACATTTAGGTTATTTGTTGCTATGGGTACTGATGTATAACATTTAAGATCTTTGTTACTATGGGTACTGATCTATAACACATAAGATCTTTGTTACTAAGGATGATGATTTATAACACTTAGGATCTTTGTTACTAATCAAAATCCATTATTGTGCGGGTTCAGTTGGGTTATGCGTTCACTTCTTGAGGGTTATTTGCACCAATCTTCTGATTCTTCATTCTCGCTTAATTATGTAGTTCTTTAAAACAGAAATAACTCACACATTTAACGTCAGCAATATCTCAAGTTGATGTTTCTTTCCCGATTTCTTCCACAGGATGAGGATCATTGTTACCCTAATAACAGATACAAGGATCATTGTTATCCTACTAACAGATACATCGTTACTGTCACACATTATTTCTGATTTTTGCAGTGTTGCTGTCGCCATCTTTATTAGTCCTAGATCGCTACGTAATTTTTTGCTTAATGGAGACTGGAAGATAGAACAGAAAGTTTATAGTTATGCATGGATGATCACGTAACATCCTATTGGGAGACAAGCCATAGATATGTAGATGTTGTAATACAATAAAATAAAAATCGCCACCTTTCGTTCTTTTAGATCGCTAACCGTGCAACATTGAATGTAAAATAAGCTTAGATATTGCTGTATACAACTCAAATGATTAGAATATATCAGCCGATAGCTTTGACCATCTCTGATTTAACCCATACATAACCTATATATTAGAAAACAAAATGATACTCATCTAGAGCCCCCCCCCCAAGTTACACAGCGGTATGTCTGCGGACTTACAACGCTAGAAATCCTGGTTACGATACCCGTCGTGGGCAGAGATCGATTGCCCTTTGTGTAGCTTTGTGCTTAATTATAAACAAACAATCCTCATCTTAGAAGTAAAACCATAACTGTAATTTAAGTTCTCATTTTCTTTTCTCTCTTTTTTGCATTCAACATTGAGAGAGGTCTTAAATTCCATAAGATAATACTTTAATATAAATTTTGCAGCAAATAGAATCTGATCCAATGAGCACATTATTTTGATACATTTACGTAGCAAAAGGAAAGAGAATTTGTTACGAAAAAATCAATACATTTAAAAAAGATTCGTGTGTGTATTGTGATATTTATGTTTTATAATTCGATAACTAGTTTCGTTCATTTTACAACAAATGTATTCTCTGTCATAAACTTTCTAATGCAATGATTAATTGATGATTTGCTAAGACCAATAAAGACGTCGAGATTAGGCACTCGTGTAAAAAGTAATTTTTGAGTTGAAGAAGTGTACGTAGTTTGTTGTGACATGTGTTTAAAAGTGAACGAATTATATACACACTTTGTAATATGAACTAACAACTTTTTAAACGCAGATTCCACGATTTTATGCTACGAGTGTGACTCAAGGATAGACACTCGTTGTAAAGACCCCTTCAATTTCACAACACTCAAGCCTGAGCGAGACAACCCCCCTCTTCACGAGTGTAATGGTTGCTGTGTCAAGATAGTGACGAAAAATAAAACTCGTAAGGACTCGTGTTTTTAGTTCTTTTATCGCTTTCTAACTAGAAAAATGGCCTCACGACACGTTGATATATATGTTGTTGTTTTTCCTAGATGCTTTTAAATTAACCTTGGTGACCTTGGAGGTTCTATAGAATTCAAGACGAAAGTTACAGTCTGAAAATCGATATACCAGTTATAATTAAGATAAGTAGACAATACACATCTCCCTGTGTTTGAAATACCGTTCCAAGTGTATAGAGTAGTTTAGTAACCTGCAGGGCCGCAGCCAGCATTTCGGTTTTGGAGGGGGGGGGGGGG
>NW_013667625.1:196114-206880 GCF_000517525.1 Limulus polyphemus
TTTGTCAGGACGGAAGAAATTTCTGAGATAATTTATTCCCCCCCCCCCTGTCATTGGCGCTGTGATTTGCTTACTTTGTTAAAGTTGCTCATCAGCAAAAAAGAAAAAAAAAGAATGTTTTCCATTACGTCATTGAAGACCATAGACGATAAAATTTGTCTATTCATCTCCTATTGTAAGAAAATGTTTAAAATCACTTTTGCTTTAAGCTTTAGCCTATTTTCTGACATTTTCACTTGTTCTGTTAAACTTTCGTTCGTAAACATGCAAAGACTGCATGCCATAGACCAATAATAGCAGTTGTTGATATTTTCCTCAGTTAACTCGGACGAATTAGTTGATATGTTTCTCCCTGACTTATCTTAAAAATAGTTGAAACTTAATCACAGAGGTATTATGTCTTTAATGTTTCCCAAGATGATTTTTACCTAGAATCTGGGCACAAAAACGGATGCCCAGACCTACTTGAGTACCCAGTCGCATGGCTGGGCCCCTGCTAATTATAATAACAAAATGAAATGTGATATTTCGGATATGCTTTCATACACATGTTATGGGTCACAAGGAACTATAGATTTCTTCGCATATAAAATGTTTTGGTTGTAGAGGTCACACCTATTACAGTTTTTTAGTCTGTTGTCCAACGCCACATCAAGATACTTAGAGGTCCGAGATCTTGCCCCCCCCCCACACCTCCCGCAATAAGAAACTACAACTTTCCTGGTGGGTTCAGGAGATAGTTGCACCCCCTGATGCTATAGCTGTGCTCCTTTTTCTTAAATTCCACACGTCTACTCAGAAGATTCTCCTGAATCCATAAACTTCTCAGGCATTTTTACCAAAGTACGTGTGTACTATCTACTTATTTTTAATGATAATTTATGATGTCTCTTCTCTGTTATCGATTACATAAAAATTTGAAATCGATATATAATCCGGTTTCTATTTATATTCCAAAATTTGCAAATTAATGATATTTTGTGCGCCACGTAACGTCGATTTTAGTTAGTTAGTTTTTATGTCAAAAGAACTTCAGTACCTTAAAACTTGTAATACTATAACGAGGCCTGACATGGCCAGGTGGTTAGGGCGCTCGACTCGCAATCTGAGGGTCGCAGGTACGAATTCCCGTCCCACCAAACATCCTCGCCCTTTCAGCCGTGGGGGTGTTATAATGTGACGGCCAATCCCATTATTCGCTGGTAAAAGAGTAACCCAAGAGTTCGCGGTGGGTGGTGATGACTAGCTGCCTTCCCTGCAGTCTTAGGCTGCTAAATTAGGGACGGCTAGCGCAGGTTGAGTGAAATTCAAAACAAACAAACAATACTGTAACGATTTATTTGTTTCTTTTTTTTTACTTCTTCATTATTAGGTGTTCCATTCAGGTGTCACCTCTATAGAGGTGTAACAGCTCCAAACTGATTTATTCTCAGTGATCATACTACTTTAAAAAAGTTTTGGGTCCCTTGTCAGCAGAATGGGCACTTTGTGAAATTTCCTAAAAGAGCGTCTATTCTGAAATTACAGCTTCTAATACTTTTGAGTAACTGGTGGTTACAAGAAAAGTCGCATCATTGTCTCCAATATGATTATACAAATATTCAAGTTTTTAAGACAGCATGAGCGATAGGAGCTTGGGAACGAGAACAAACAAGTGGTAGAATTGTTTTTGGTTTGGTTTTCTTTGAATTTCGTGCAAAGTACAGCGAGCCCATCGTGTAGTTTTGAATTTAAAAAAATAAGAAAAAAAGATTGTTGTTTGTGTGTTTTTGAATTTCGCGCAAAGCTACGCTAGGTCTATCTGCGCTAGCCGTCCCTAATTAAGCAGTGAAAGACTAGAGGAAAGGCAGCTAGTCATCACCACCCACCGCCAACCCTTGGGCTACTCTTTTTATCAACGAATAGTGGCATTGACCATTACTTTTATAACGCCCGTACGGCTGAAAGGGCGAGCATGTTTGATGGGACGGAAATTCGAACCCGCGACCCTCAGATTGCGAGTCGAGCGCCCTAACCACCTGGCCATGCCGGGCCCAAGTGGTAGAAAAGCATTGATAGAGAAAGCAATCACTGAAGAAGAGTTCGTGAAATATAAATCAATTCATCTTATTGAAAATAACAAAGTTATCCTTCATAAGCCTCTAGAAATACGCACGGGAATTTTTATAGCAGAAATGGTTTTGTTAGCCCTTTACCACTTGATGGTAAGGCACGTGTTTTTTTTTATTAACAACTGAAACTTCCACATGGTCAAAAACACTAAAAGAATCTATCACAAATTAAGCACATCCACCTTTTTTTGTCAGTTAAAATTATTGCGATATTTAATGTGTTTTTTTTTTTAGTATCGACGAAAAAGAAGTACCTTAGCAAAAACTGGATTATGAAACAGATAACTGAGGCAAATGTACGTCGCTAAACGAACGTGTTATAGAAAATGAAATAAAAAAAATCTAATTCTCTAACTGAAGTTTGGTATTTTGTAATTATTTCTCAAACTTTTTTTCTTCTTTATTAAAGTAATAAATGTTCCACGTATTTATATCTCATGTTTATTTCCTCATAACTCTTATATCGTGTATTTAAGATTTGTTTTTGTGATTATATTTCGTTTCCTTCCCTCGTATTTTTTCAGCTCAAGAGATTATCCAGAGGACGTGCACATCCAAGCTCAGCATAAACCTATTTCTCGTCGACCACGTGTGCATGAGTGAATCAGACTACACCGGTTTCATGTGCTTTTGTGAAAGTGACAAATGTAACTCGGCACCACCGCTGGCTAAATTTCGTCATAATTTACTTTTCATACTCTTAGTTTGTTACAAAATGTTGCGATAGATACCCTTGCAGAACGTTATATCGATGTTATCTCCCTTACGAGTATCTTTGTCCATGAAGGTGGCCTGACAACAGACCAACAAAGTGGATTTTTTTTCAAAAGTTGCGTGATTTTTTCAGATATTCCAAGACTAGCTCAACGTATACGTAATAGGTCTAGTAGAACAATTGAGGGCAACAGAATCTTAACTTATAAATACTCACCTATTTACACAGCTCCTCAAAAACTAGATACTTCCTTGATACTCATGCTTTTTAAACGTCCAATGTACTTTAAGCTACTTGTGATAATTACGATTTTATACATTATACGTATTTGAGCTTATAGAATATTTATAGAGAAAAGGCTGTTGCCGTATAATACACAGAGTGGAAGCTGTCGTTCAATGGTTACTGCGCAGACGCTAATTGACCTATTTTTTTGTGAAATAGTATTCGGCTTTTTTTTTGCTTTAGCATAAAATATTTATAATTCTAATGAACTTACTTCTTAAACATTTGGCTTTACAGGTGTTAAGATGGTATTTTATTACTACTAATAAGCTTTATGCTGTCTTTCCTGGTATTATATACCAAAACAGCGATGTTGATCAAATTCTTCTACCGTTTATATGTTTATGTATTGTTGAATTTCTTCCTGTTTATACCGAAGAAGACTATGAACCAATTTCCAACTAAAAGTTATATGTTACGCTTTACACAAAACCTACGTAGGTTAGCTTTACTGTGTTTAACAAATGACTTGTAAAAACAAGAGGTTTGGTGCTTAAAATGTCTTTGATGACAAAAAAATAAATAAAATAGTCATTAGTTAGCTTTTCATATCATTCGAACAGGGACCAATCATTCAGTTTGTCTGCACAGTTTTATGTGATATATTTAACTAACTATGTGAATGAACTATAGTATTTTTTGTTGAACGTCTCTGTGAACTTTTTAGAGTGTACATCTGGTCTTAATTTATCCGTTATAGGATATATGAACTTCTGATCAGGTGTACACATCAGTCTATATGTTCAGTTATAGGATATATGAACTTCTGATCAGGTGTACACATCAGTCTATATGTTCAGTTATAGGATATATGAACTTCTGATCAGGTGTACAAATCAGTCTACATGTTCAGTTATAGGATATATGAACTTCTGATCAGGTGTACACATCAGTCTATATGTTCAGTTATAGGATATATGAACTTCTGATCAGGTGTACACATCAGTCTATTGTAGTTAATTGTAGTCTTCATTTTTATCAGAAAATTTAAATATTAAGAGAAAATGAAGGGGACAAAACTTCTGAAACGTTCTGAATAAATAACCAGCCTGTTCTGCTCACTTTTTAAGGTTAATCTGCAGAGCTTTGGTCTCGGTTCGAATGAGCGTTATTTACATTGTGCGGATAGCGATTTTTTCTAAACAATTTAATATATTTGTAACAATGATTATTATGGATGCTGCAGAAAAGTTTTCCCTCCATAACGGGTTCGTTTCCCGTTTCAAATGCGGGAAGATTACAAAACAAATCATTATATTCGCAGTAACAATGGACTGATAATACGTCAACGACTCAGTATATTCGCAGTAACAATGGACTGATAATACGTCAACGACTCAGTATATTCGCAGTAACAATGGACTGAGAATAATTACACGACATAATATACTACTAGTAACAATGAACTGATAATACGTTAAAGATTCAGTATACTCCCAGTGACAATGGACTGATAATACGTTAACGACTCACTATATCCGCAGTAACAATGGATTGAGAATACACGACGACTCAGTATACTCCCAGTGACAATGGACTGAGAATACGTGAACGGCTCAGTATACTCCAAGTGACAATGGACTCAGAATACGTCAACGACTCAGTATATTCGCAGTAACAATGGACTGAGAATACATGAACGACATAATATACTACTAGTCACAATGAACTGATAATACGTTAACGACTCACTATATCCGCAGTAACAACGGACTGATAATACGTCAACGACTCAGTATATTCGCAGTAACAATGGACTGAGAATACATGAACGACTCAGTATACTCCCAGTGACAATGGACTGAGAACACGTGAACGGCTCAGTATATTCTCAGTAACAATGGACTGAGAATACGTCAACGACTCAGTATATTCGCAGTAACAATGGACTGAGAATACATGAACGGCATAATATACTACTAGTAACAATGAACTGATAATACGTTAAAGATTCAGTATACTCCCAGTGACAATGGACTGAGAATACGTGAACGACTCAGTATATTCGCAGTAACAACGGACTGATAATACGTCAACGACTCAGTATATTCGCAGTAACAATGGACTGAGAATACATGAACGACTCAGTATACTCCCAGTGGCAATGGACTGAGAATATGTCAACGGCTCAGTATATTCGCAATAACAATGGACTGATAATACGTTAACGACTCAGTATATTCGCAGTAACAATGGACTGAGAATACGTGAACGGCTCAGTATACTCCCAGTGACAATGGACTGAAAATACGTGAACGACTCAGTATACTCCCAGTAAGAATGGTTAATGACTCAATATACTTTAAGTAACAGTGGACTGAGAATTTCTTTTGTAAGTTTCACTGGAACTTAGGTTATAGAAAACAGTAAACGCTTCTTTTCCATCACCCAGTATCACTGTCTCGTGGCAACAGTGAAGTTGCCATGACTACTGTGATATGGATTTGTCAACCTTGACATTAATCAGGAAACACTTTCTCTCGAGTACCAAGAGCATTTTTGAAAACAGTTGCTGTATTGTAACAGATAAACTTTTAGCTATATCGTCTCATGAGACTGGGTGACTTTTTTTTTCCATTCCTGACATGTTAATATTTGTAATGGAATTAAAAACGTGAAACACACACAATAATTAATTAATGGAGCAACTAGTCAAGACTCTATATAATTCAATTTCTGACACAAGTTTTTGATTAAATGCCCGTTCTTGCTCTTTGCTAATATCAAGATATAACTAATATTTTAATTTTCTACATGTGCATAGTTCTAATGTTACATTCACTTGTACGCCAAATGTGCAGTTGGTATATATATATATATATATCAAGCATTAAAACACACCCAAATACAATAATTAATTTTACATATGAAAACACCAGGAGAAAGAAGACGTAATATACCGCGTCAGCATTAGGAACTAAAAATAACCAACAGCGAAGCTCTATAATTAAGCCGAATGCTAAGAACGGTTTTTCGTGATAGATAATTGTGGAACTTACTTTCGAGAGTTTCATTGCCATACTAAGTTCATTAAGACAGCACTGTTATTTATTGAGTTCGATATTTACAGATTAAGTTTCTATAAAGAATTACAAATAACACAATAGGCTAATTTTCGATTCTCTCTCTCTCTCTCTCACACACACACACATGTATGTTAGCATTTGTAAAATGAACAGAGCAAGTGAGAAAAAAGTCAGTTTGCATGAAATTCTGTACTTTTAGACTAAATAATGGAAATAGGTATATATATAATCAAATCAATTCGCTTGTTAAGAAGTTAATAACGTATATTATATTTGTCATTAGTCGGACGTAATGTACAGAAAAAAAAAATAATTACTACAATAAAATTAGTTATATTACTTAACTCGAAAATCCCCAGTTTAGCTCCACCTAAAAAAGCAGACTGTTCAATGTATTGGCTTAACTTTATTGGTGTTCCCCTTCCAGTGGCTTATAAAGTAAAAACTCGGGGTTCTATCCCGGCAGCAGAGTCGGCGCACATAGCTCATTGTACATTTTATTGCTTTCCTGTTAACGATCAAATTGTCTAGTTGGAAGATAGTAACTGTGATGCTCCACATTCGTTTTTTATTTTCTAGATATGACCGTAAGTCTCTTGTATGAAAGTGTTTAGTTTTGGTTTTGTTATTACAATAACGCTTTCACTGTTGGGTGCATGACAAAATATTTACTGTTCAACTTGTAGTTGTCCCTGCGATCAAAAACCGATATTTTAACATAAAACTCTTACCAGTCAACTATTGTCTTTGTTTGTTGTTAAGCCTGAAGCTTCAAAGTGGGCTATCTGTGATCTGCCCACCGAAAGCATCGAAACCCGGTTTTTTATCGTTATAAGCCTTTAGATTTACCGCTGAACCAACGTGGGCTGTAGGACTTATAAAACTGTTTACTACATAAAAAAATATTTTAATATACATCTTCAGAAAATAAAACCAAAAATTAATGAAACATTCCGGATTGATGCCCTCTTCCCTTACTGTCATTAATACACAATGAAATAAATATTTTAATTTGTGGACGTGTTCAAATACATTTGTGGTATAATATATCCAAACGCTGTAATAATTTGTGTACGATTTTTCTTGCTTGTTTGTGCAAAACTACGGGAGTTGGGGAAAAAAATAGAAACACCCAGATGTTAAATAGACTAAATCCCTAGCTGACTGATTACTTTGTTACTCCTATTTAAACACGTGTAAGCTCTATTTCACGTTAGACTTCAAGCAACATGGCAAAGAAGTGTGACTTAATGAATTTTCAATGAGGCCAGCTTGTAGAAAGACCAATTTACAAGTGCTTTAGTGATTCAAATTCCACATCCTTTCTTGGCACTGCAAGTGGAACAATCTTAGAGGTTATTTCATAAAGTATTTTCATGTAAATGCCAGAGTGAGGCGATTATATCATAAACTCATTTCAGGTAAATGTTAGAGTGAGTTAGTTATACCATAAAGTATCATCAGGCAAATGTTACAGTGAGGATATTATATCATAAAGTGTTATCAGGTAAATAATACAGTGAGTTGGTTATACCATAATGTATCATCAGATAATTCTAACAGTGAGGAGATTATATCATAAAGTATCATCAGATAATTCTAACAGTGAGGAGATTATATCATAAACTCATTTCAGGTAAATGTTAGAGTGAGTTAGTTATACCATAAAGTATCATCAGGCAAATGTTACAACGAAGATAATATCTCATAAAGTATCACAAGATAAATATTACATTGAGGCGATTATCCTTGATGATACTTTATGGTATAACCGACTCACTGTAGTATTTACCTGATAACACTTTATGATAGAATCTCCTCACTGTTAGAATTATCTGATAACACTTTATGATATAATCTCCTCACTGTTAGAATTATCTGATGATACTTTATGATATAATATCCTCACTGTAACATTTACCTGATGACACTTTATGATATAATCCCATCACTGTAACATTAACCTGATGATACTTTATGATAAATGTTACAGTGATGAGATTATATCATAAAGTGTCATCAGGTAAATGTTACAGTGAGGATATTATATCATAAAGTGTTATCAGGTAAATATTACAGTGAGTCGGTTATACCATAAAGTATCATCAGATAATTCTAACAGCGAGGTGATTATATCATAAAGTGTCCTCAGGTAATTCTAACAGTGAGGAGATTATATCATAAAGTGTCATCAGGTAATTCTAACAGTGAGGAGATTATATCATAAAGTGTCATCCGATAATTCTAAAAGTGAGGTGATTATATCATAAAGTGTCATCAGGTAATTCTAACAGTGAGGAGATTATATCATAAAGTGTCCTCAGGTAATTCTAACAGTGAGGAGATTATATCATAAAGTGTCATCAGGTAATTCTAACAGTGAGGAGATTATATCATAAAGTGTCATCCGATAATTCTAAGAGTGAGGTGATTATATCATAAAGTGTCATCCGATAATTCTAAAAGTGAGGTGATTATATCATAAAGTGTCATCAGGTAATTCTAACAGTGAGGAGATTATATCATAAAGTGTCATCCGATAATTCTAAGAGTGAGGTGATTATATCATAAAGTGTCCTCAGGTAATTCTAACAGCGAGGTGATTATATCATAAAGTGTCATCAGGTAATTCTAACAGTGATTGGAAGATCATCATGAGTGAACGAGATCGCCATGTTTTATGTCAATTTATGTTCTCGAGTAATTGAGCCTAATTTCTCCGCACATCTTTCAAGAACCTTCAGATGCCTAATTATAAAGAACTGGAGCACTTGTAACAGCCAAATGTGAAACCACACATAATTTTAAACCGTTTCCACTGGACATTTGAATTTTTTTTTTTTTTGTACAACCCTTGTATGTAGAAAAACTGCTTTTCGACATTTTGTTTGTCGGTTTAATGAAGAAGATTGAACCATTCCAATTTTGTAACCGGTGAAAATTGAAAGGAAAAATAGCACTTATAATAACATCCGGCGTTTGCTTCTAATACTTTAGAACTAGAAATGTTTCACATATTTAACTTGGTATAATAAGTGCTAAAATGAATAATTCCATCTGATAAACACTATCGGAACGTCTTTACGGTTTTAATATTAATATTAATTCATCATGATTAACAAATCTAAATCGTTTTCAAATTAAATAATTATATATATATATATGTGTTATAAGGACAAATTTAATCCTTTCCACAGGTATATATATATTTATGCTTGTTATTTACCTGTTTCTGATGACAAAATAAAAATGTGAAAATAAGAATTTGTATGGAGTCCTTTAAATTGCAAGAAATGCAACTTTCAAGTGTGATTCAAACTTCAAATTAATATTTAAATTCTTTCATGTTTTTACACTAAATTTACGCACAAGGTCATAAAACAGACAGAGGCAAGTTTACTGACTTACAACTCTAAAATCCGAGACTTGATTCCCCACTTCACACAGCGTGTAGATAATCCGTTGCATAACTTTGCCCTAAAACAAAACTCACCTGAAAAATTTTAAATATATATTTTTTTCTGTTTGTCAGTTAGAATTCAAGCTTCCATTTTCTTCTGAGCATCATTATATGGGAATATGGCAAAAGTAATGTGCAACAGTATTAACGGGAATCTCAAGTTTAAATGTGATACAGAGAAAATGTATGAGAGAGCTAAAGTACACTCGCAATAAATATTTACAAAGTTTTTCTTCAACTGTACTTTTCAAAATGAGCTGATCGTGGCCTAATTGTTAGTATGTCGGGCTGCGAATCGTAAAATCCAAGAGTCGAGCCCGATGAACAGGCTTCATATTTTCACTTGTAGGTATATTATAAAAATAACAGCATATCAGGCTAGTTGGTTAAGAGTAGCCGTGTAGGCGGCAAGTGCTTCAGACTGATTGCCTTCCCTTTTGTTAGTAGTTTGAAATTAAGGAAGGCTCTATTTGAACCGTTGGGTTACCTCAACTGGACATTTAAGCCATGGGTAGTATAACGTTGAATATACCAAATACTTTAAAAATTTCTAGTGGCAAATCTCTGGACAGCAAAACAAATATAATCATAATACTTTCATTTTATATTTGTTCTCTGTGTGTGAAATGTTCAAATCATTTTGGGGGATTATGATAGTTTTTTTGGAACAACACGAAACATGTATCACAGTACTTTATTAAACAGTATCAAAACAAAATAGTCGTTTTGTAGCCAACATTTAAAAGAAAAGGAAAAGAAGAAATAAAACTGCTGTAATATTTACTGTTTACATAGTTTGCTCATTGTGTATGCTACTCTTTTCCAGAATTAAAAATGGTGAATGTTTTACTTTATCCTGAGCGCTATGTATGCTTGTTACTCTTTTCCAGAATTAAAAATGGTGAATGTTTTACTTTATCCTGAGCGCTATGTATGCTTGTTACTATTCTCCAGAATTAAAAATGGTGAATGTTTTACTTTATCCTGAGCGTTATGTATGCTTGTTACTCTTCTCCAGAATTAAAAATGGTGAATGTTTTACTTTATCCTGAGCGTTATGTATGCTTGTTACTCTTCTCCAGAATTAAAAATGGTGAATGTTTTACTTTATCCTGAGCGCTATGTATGCTTGTTACTATTCTCCAGAATTAAAAATGGTAAATGTTTTA
>NW_013667625.1:207506-209337 GCF_000517525.1 Limulus polyphemus
ATTAAAAATGGTGAATGTTTGGTTTATCCTGAACATTAAGCATCTCCAAAATTGGTCTGCAAAATTGCACTCAACAGCTTTGCCTACTTTTGTTTCTAGAGTTAACGTGAATTTTTCCAGGGATTTTCAAATGTTTCAACCCCCGATCTTCGTATAAAAAAAATGGTGCAAGTATTCTTTTTTTTGGCGATTTGAAAGTGAAGAGGAAAGTTCAGTGTGCACACATTCACAAATTTTTAGTTGTGAAAAATGTAAGATCTGTTTTATTCAGATTGGTTACTAATTCACCCAAAAATTATCACTGAACAAAATGTGAGGTGACGAAGTAGGAGCTTAGCTGACTTCTAATCCAGTTTTATAGCGCATGGATAAAATGATGCAATGCTAGTAATGCCAAGTTGCCTTGTATATGAGATATCACCAACTGTTTGAGTTAAACCAGTTTTGGCTCTCTTTATTCGCTCAAGCGTTCTTGGATGGACACTTACGCTCAAAATCAAACATATGAATAATTTTATTAATATATCACATACGTAATCCCTATTATAAACTTTGAAGAGGGAAAACCAACAAAAATATTAGAATGCTTTCCGTTTTAATCACTATCCATGGTATAATTACCAACGAGTATTAGTCTTGCTATACGAAATAAAACAACACAAAAAAACGGCATTTATTGAAGGCTGTATATTTGATTATTTTGCTTGTGAATTTCGTTCATGCTGCATTTGATCATACTTTTAAACAGCAGTGAATTTACAACAAACTTGAAATACCTAATTAATCATGAACCATGGTAGTGGTTCATAATAGGAATAGCCCATTTGTTCTTCTTAATTATTATTTATTGGCTGTGAGTATTGTAATAAAACCTAAGAAATATCCTAACGCATCATTCCTTATTGTGTAGGGTAGTTTTAAGTTTATTTGACTATCTAACAAATAACAGCGGCTGTATAACCGTTGACACATAATTGTATTAATGTTGTCTGTGGCTCATGAGGAGTCTCATAATCTAATATACATACATACGTATATAACCGCGTTGCAGGCCGTGGATGTAATTTAATGTTTATATGGAAGACATGACACATGTACCATAGCGATTATTAAGTTATTGTTGCAACTGTATTGATGGCGCGTATCATTTGTTTGTATACAGCGTTTCTGTCCTTTTAGACACGACGCTGCTGACATTATCAGAGTTTTGTTTTTTTAGTTTACCACTGCATGACCTATTTCGGCCATGTTACACAAACGTCTAAAACGTTATACAAATGTCAAATCTGTCTCCCACAACAGAAATCTTTAAGCCGTAGTTTAAAAGATAGCACCAAGCTCAGTTTCGAGCAACGAATCGATAATCACGATGATGGCTGGTAATAAATATCGAATCATAGTCAGTACTGTGTGATTGCGAATCTTATAGATATAGCAGATAGAATAGCCGTCCTTGAAGCTGACTATAAAGAGTGGCAAGAATCGTGCAAGCAGGAGACGGCGTGTCTGGGTGAAAGTGAAGCAGAAATTTTGTAGCTATATATTTTATTTAGTTTCAGGTAAAGTATGCAGCAGCAATGGCCCACTATAGTTTAGGGCCATCACAGTAGAAAAGGGTCGTAAAAGTGTCACGACCAAAACTCCATCAGAAATGGAGGGGGAGGAGGAGTTATATTAATATAATCAACCCATAACTGTTAATTCAACTTTGTAGAGTGTGCAGAATGCCACTCTAAGAGGAAATCTGGCCAGATGCGGCTAAACAGTGACCGTTCATACTATGGCCAGCGGAGAGGAAGTGGAGCAAGAGACTTTTATATTATGACTCATT
>NW_013667625.1:210064-213181 GCF_000517525.1 Limulus polyphemus
AGACTTTTATATTATGACTCATTGTCTTATACTTGCACTGAATATATATATGTAAGCATCTATACAAAAGAAACTATAAAGTCTAGTCAAATTAGGGATTTGTAACTTGAGGAAATAATATCAACACTATGTCTCAAAACTTAAGCTTGTTTGTTTGCTTTTTTTTGGCGTTTAATTTTCACTTTTAGCTACCTATCTTGTTTCTGTATTGGTTTAAAGACCCATATCACCTCGTTTTTGAATTAAGAATTTTTAATAATCTTGCGTATACTAAACTTTCAATTCTGGAAATGTTTAATACAAATAATTTTATTTTTACAATGTCTATATTAAGAAATTTTCCAATCTATTATCTACTACAGCCATCCGCTATTACACCAGTATCAGTTTAAACGTACACAGTATACATAGTTTACATGGTAGAGATAATGTAATTATTTAGAAATTTAATTTAAACGGTTGTCATGGATATTTGGTGGCACACGAGTCTATCTGTAATCATCGAATTCCAGCCATTACCATGACCATACAGATAGCAGCGGATTATCAGAAGAATTTGTTGTCTTAGTGAAAAGCTTTGCATAAAAGGGCTATCTACACTCTGTCCACCGAGTGTATCTTCAGTGTATCAATTTAAATATGCATAAAATGATACAATTAAAACATACTGTGTTACAGTCATAAGCCACTAACAAAAAAGATAAATTTGCAGAGTTTACCATAATTTGCAACACTTACTAAATTCTTCCAAGTCTTTAGCCGATTAATATATGGGTTATGAAAAATATATTTATTTTCTAATTAAACTTTGTAAACTAAAATAAATATTTGTCATAAACATAATTTCTTATGATATAGTGGTCTGAATTTCGCGCAGTTACACGAGGGCTATCTACGCTAGGGGTCCCTAATTTAGCAGTGAAAGACTAGAAGGAAGGCAGCTAATCATCACCACCCACCGCCAACTCCTGTGCTTCTCTTTTACCAGCGAATAGTAGGATTGACCGTCACATTATAACGCCCCCACGGCCCCACGTTGTATACAGTAACATAAATTTTATTCACCAACAACCCTTGTAGTATTTGTTTATTTTTAAGTACAAAGTTACTTAATGTGTTGTTTATCTTTGCTATGTTCATTGCACCTATAAAAACCCTAGCCTGGTAGTTAGGGCGCAATCTGAGGGTCGCGAGTTCGAATCCTCGTCGCCGAATATGCTCGCCCTTTCAGGAATGGGGGCATTATAAAGTGACGGTCAATCCCACTCTTCGTTGGTAAAAGAGTAGCGCAAGAGTGGGCGGTGATGCTGACTGGCTGCCAAATTAGAGACGGCTAGCGCAGTTAACCCTCGTGTAGCTTTTGGAGAAACTGAAACCAAACCAAACTTAACTCTGAGCTACCGGAAAGTCACTCGGAGTGTTTACTTAGTGCAAGTACTTAACAAAATGTTCATATTCAGTGCTCGTTTTCTCTAATTGAAACATTTTTTTTCTTAAAAAGACAACATGGATACTTGTAATAATAATCAAAACTACTTATTCTTAAGCCTTTATTTTTCACGTCTTTGCAAAACAACATGGTTAGCTGATGCTTTGGTAGATTGTAAACATTGTTACAGTTGGGAAAAACACAAGAAGAGGACCACGTTGAGAAAAAAATCGACGCATCAATAAAAGTTCGTATTTAGAATAAAAAATTATTACTGTGTTAGTCTTTTAATCTTTTGTTTCCAAGTAACTGTGGAAAATAGGTGTTAATGTAATAAGATCCGAAATTTAAAATTCACACAATATATTAAATACTGTGTCGTACAGAAAACAACTTTCATATTTAATATAAGTTTTCTAATACAATTATTTTGTTGGAGCTCATAAACAAACGTGGGATGGCGCTGTGGTAGAACTACAGATTTCGGAGCTAACGAACCACGTTCGAATCCGTGTGTTTCCACAAAATGTTCTCAGAATTTTAAGAGTTATAAATGTGACAGTATGGATAGCGGATAGTAGAATGCTGCTGGCGTTCACCCCCTGGTCAGTAGTTCAAAATTAGGGATGGCGGCAGATAGCCTTAATAGCTTTACCATAAATACAAAATAAAATACAAATACACTACTTAAATACAACTTAGTGCTACGAATACATTTATTAGCTGAAAACTAACCTCGTAGTTTATTAAATTATTACATTTAGTCACTTTATTTACGTATACAACCTTTTAAATATGATAGACGATATTGACAATACTATTTTAACAATAAATGCAGTTTTAACAAAAATATTATATGAGTATTTTATATTTACCCGTGAAATTTCATCAACAAAATGCAATTATTTCTTAGATAAATATTTTTTTAGATCTTGAAACATAGATTTGAAAAATCAAGTTACTAATTCAACTGTTCTTATCAATAAAATAAATATGGTGATCAGTTTACAGTTTAAACCATTATATAAACTGAGTATAATCTCAAACAGAAACTTAAGCAATAGCTACTTAGCATGGTAACTATTCAGCAAAGTTGCCGATACAGTTTTCATTCGATGGCTGTGTGAAAGATTATTGTAACGAGTGTACATATGTGTATCTATTATTTATAAGTTTACATCGTGTATTATTTACTCCAACCAGGTAGCACACTGATTAGGTGTAATAAGGTTTCTGTGTTACTCGAAACGAAAGCCAATAAAAGCCAGTTTGGGAATTATAGTTGGTAATGCATGGCCTATATTACAAAATATTTTGTAAAAAAAAATAAAAAAATAAGCGTTCGACAAAATCTTAATATTATAAATATTTCTTTCTTACACTATTTTTCGGTGTATAAAACGCACTTTTTTTACCCCAAAATTTGATGTCCAAATCTGCTTGCGTCCTATACACCGAAGGTATGAATAATATATATGTATTTATATATGATATACACAAGCCATGTGTAAATATATTTAAATAGGCATGCATAGTTTAGTTCAATTGAATGTGTTATTTATAACAATAGTAGTTTGTTTTTTCTTTTAAAAACATAACTATTTATAATGCTCTACTTTTGAACCAAACTAAATAACAGTAATTTTTTTTTTTTGATTTACGGTATTTTCTTATTTTGATGTTTTGAG